>NW_027640673.1:0-105805 GCF_949752795.1 Hyperoodon ampullatus | reverse complement strand
TAGTTGTCCTCAACTGAACGTGGCCTCCATGTCCCAGAACTGTCGGGCAGGCCTTCGCCTACATCTTAGAATCTAGTGCACAGCCTAGTGGCCTATGATTTCGTAAGGGCTTTCTGGAGTTAAAGCACTGCTTTGACACAGGCTGCCTTGGACCTGGGGCCTGCCTATTTCTGTGACGAGAAACGGATTGTGTTAAGAAGAGAAGATATGGAACAACAGTGTTTCCCTGCCACAATTGAGACTGCAACACTCTAAATCCCAGTGAGGAGAAAAACGTTTCCCTTCAAGCTCTCTTTTCCAAAGAAAACACAGAGCATTCTCCCTGCACTTTCCTTTTGAGTTTTGTACTTCCCAGGTGTGGAAGAAGGGAGATACTTTTGCTGTTCACATTTACACCTTCTAGTGGCTTAAGGAAAGAAGGCCTCCATTGCCCTTCTTTTGGCGTATAGTTGTCCTCAACTGAACGTGGCTTACACGTCCCAGAAGTTTCGGGCAGTCCGTCGTTTACATGTTGCATCCTAGTGCAGAGGCCCATGGCCTAAGACACCGTAAACGCTTCCTGCATTTCAAGCACCGCTTTGACACACGCTGCCTTGGACCTGCGGCTTGCTTGTCTGCGTGACGAGAAAAAGAGAGCTTGAGCTCGAGGCTAGTCATCCCATGTGGTTTACCTATTCACTAACAATCCTTAGGGAATCCCTTCAAAGCCTGTTTTCCAAAGGCACCACAAAGCACTCTCCCTTTGCCTTCCTTCGGTCTTTGGGGCTTGCCGGTGCTGTAGAAGGTAGATACTTCTGTTGTTCACATTGACACCTTCTAGTGGCTTCAGAAATCCCTGAACGTTTTCAGGTCAGGTTTCA
Source organism: Hyperoodon ampullatus (assembly GCF_949752795.1). Classification (NCBI taxonomy): domain Eukaryota; kingdom Metazoa; phylum Chordata; class Mammalia; order Artiodactyla; family Ziphiidae; genus Hyperoodon; species Hyperoodon ampullatus. The sequence goes on along the minus strand of NW_027640673.1, from coordinate 104,945 downwards.
AGCCCTATTCTCCACAAGGACCACAGAGCATTCCCCCTGCGCCTTCGTTCTGTGTTTTGTACTTCCAAGCTGCGGTAGAAGTGAGATACATCTGCTGTTCGCATTTACACCTTCTAGTGGCTTAAGGAAAGAAGGCCTCCATTGCCCTTCTTTTGGCATATAGTTGTCCTCACCTGAAAGTGGCCTACAGGTCCCGGAAGTGTCGGGTAGTCCATCGCCTACATCTTAGAATCTAGTGCACAGCCTAGTGGCCTATGACATCATAAAGGCTTCCTGGAGTTAAAGCACCGCTTTGACACACGCTGCCTTGGACCTGCCGCCTGCCTGTCTGTGTGACGAGAAAAAGAGAGCTTGAGCTCGAGGCTAGTCGTCCCATGTGGTTTACCTATTCACTAGCAATCCTTAGTGAATCCCTTCAAAGCCTGTTTTCCAAAGGGACCACAAAGCACTCTCCCTTTGCCTTCCTTCGGTCTTTGGGGCTTGCCGGTGCTGTAGAAGGTACTTACTTCTGTTGTTCACATTGACACCTTCTAGTGCCTTAAGAAAACTCTGAACGTTTTCAGGTCAGGTTTCAAGCCCTGTTCTCCACAGGGACCACAGAGCATTCCCCCTGCGCCTTTGTTCTGTGTTTTGTACTTCCCAGCTGCGGTAGAAGGGAGATACATCTGCTGTTCACATTTACACCTTGTAGTGGCTTATGGAAAGAAGGCCTCCATTGCCCTTCTTTTGGCATATAGTTGTCCTCAACTGAACGTGGCCTCCATGTCCCAGAACTGTCGGGCAGACCTTCGCCTACATCTTAGAATCTAGTGCACAGCCTAGTGGCCTATGATTTCGTAAGGGCTTTCTGGAGTTAAAGCACTGCTTTGACACAGGCTGCCTTGGACCTGGGGCCTGCCTATTTCTGTGACGAGAAACGGATTGTGTTAAGAAGAGAAGATATGGAACAACAGTGTTTCCCTGCCACAATTGAGACTGCAACACTCTAAATCCCAGTGAGGAGAAAAACGTTTCCCTTCAAGCTCTCTTTTCCAAAGAAAACACAGAGCATTCTCCCTGCACTTTCCTTTTGAGTTTTGTACTTCCCAGGTGTGGAAGAAGGGAGATACTTTTGCTGTTCACATTTACACCTTCTAGTGGCTTAAGGAAAGAAGGCCTCCATTGCCCTTCTTTTGGCGTATAGTTGTCCTCAACTGAACGTGGCTTACACGTCCCAGAAGTTTCGGGCAGTCCGTCGTTTACATGTTGCATCCTAGTGCAGAGGCCCATGGCCTAAGACACCGTAAACGCTTCCTGCATTTCAAGCACCGCTTTGACACACGCTGCCTTGGACCTGCGGCTTGCTTGTCTGCGTGACGAGAAAAAGAGAGCTTGAGCTCGAGGCTAGTCGTCCCATGTGGTTTACCTATTCACTAACAATCCTTAGGGAATCCCTTCAAAGCCTGTTTTCCAAAGGCACCACAAAGCACTCTCCCTTTGCCTTCCTTCGGTCTTTGGGGCTTGCCGGTGCTGTAGAAGGTAGATACTTCTGTTGTTCACATTGACACCTTCTAGTGGCTTCAGAAATCGCTGAACGTTTTCAGGTCAGGTTTCAAGCCCTATTCTCCACAAGGACCACAGAGCATTCCCCCTGCGCCTTCGTTCTGTGTTTTGTACTTCCCAGCTGCGGTAGAAGGGAGATACATCTGCTGTTCGCATTTACACCTTCTAGTGGCTTAAGGAAAGAAGGCCTCCATTGCCCTTCTTTTGGCATATAGTTGTCCTCACCTGAAAGTGGCCTACAGGTCCCGGAAGTGTCGGGTAGTCCATCGCCTACATCTTAGAATCTAGTGCACAGCCTAGTGGCCTATGACATCATAAAGGCTTCCTGGAGTTAAAGCACCGCTTTGACACACGCTGCCTTGGACCTGCCGCCTGCCTGTCTGTGTGACGAGAAAAAGAGAGCTTGAGCTCGAGGCTAGTCATCCCATGTGGTTTACCTATTCACTAGCAATCCTTAGTGAATCCCTTCAAACCCTGTTTTCCAAAGGGACCACAAAGCACTCTCCCTTTGCCTTCCTTCGGTCTTTGGGGCTTGCCGGTGCTGTAGAAGGTACTTACTTCTGTTGTTCACATTGACACCTTCTAGTGCCTTAAGAAAACTCTGAACGTTTTCAGGTCAGGTTTCAAGCCCTGTTCTCCACAGGGACCACAGAGCATTCCCCCTGCGCCTTTGTTCTGTGTTTTGTACTTCCCAGCTGCGGTAGAAGGGAGATACATCTGCTGTTCACATTTACACCTTGTAGTGGCTTATGGAAAGAAGGCCTCCATTGCCCTTCTTTTGGCATATAGTTGTCCTCAACTGAACGTGGCCTCCATGTCCCAGAACTGTCGGGCAGGCCTTCGCCTACATCTTAGAATCTAGTGCACAGCCTAGTGGCCTATGATTTCGTAAGGGCTTTCTGGAGTTAAAGCACTGCTTTGACACAGGCTGCCTTGGACCTGGGGCCTGCCTATTTCTGTGACGAGAAACGGATTGTGTTAAGAAGAGAAGATATGGAACAACAGTGTTTCCCTGCCACAATTGAGACTGCAACACTCTAAATCCCAGTGAGGAGAAAAACGTTTCCCTTCAAGCTCTCTTTTCCAAAGAAAACACAGAGCATTCTCCCTGCACTTTCCTTTTGAGTTTTGTACTTCCCAGGTGTGGAAGAAGGGAGATACTTTTGCTGTTCACATTTACACCTTCTAGTGGCTTAAGGAAAGAAGGCCTCCATTGCCCTTCTTTTGGCGTATAGTTGTCCTCAACTGAACGTGGCTTACACGTCCCAGAAGTTTCGGGCAGTCCGTCGTTTACATGTTGCATCCTAGTGCAGAGGCCCATGGCCTAAGACACCGTAAACGCTTCCTGCATTTCAAGCACCGCTTTGACACACGCTGCCTTGGACCTGCGGCTTGCTTGTCTGCGTGACGAGAAAAAGAGAGCTTGAGCTCGAGGCTAGTCATCCCATGTGGTTTACCTATTCACTAACAATCCTTAGGGAATCCCTTCAAAGCCTGTTTTCCAAAGGCACCACAAAGCACTCTCCCTTTGCCTTCCTTCGGTCTTTGGGGCTTGCCGGTGCTGTAGAAGGTAGATACTTCTGTTGTTCACATTGACACCTTCTAGTGGCTTCAGAAATCCCTGAACGTTTTCAGGTCAGGTTTCAAGCCCTATTCTCCACAAGGACCACAGAGCATTCCCCCTGCGCCTTCGTTCTGTGTTTTGTACTTCCAAGCTGCGGTAGAAGTGAGATACATCTGCTGTTCGCATTTACACCTTCTAGTGGCTTAAGGAAAGAAGGCCTCCATTGCCCTTCTTTTGGCATATAGTTGTCCTCACCTGAAAGTGGCCTACAGGTCCCGGAAGTGTCGGGTAGTCCATCGCCTACATCTTAGAATCTAGTGCACAGCCTAGTGGCCTATGACATCATAAAGGCTTCCTGGAGTTAAAGCACCGCTTTGACACACGCTGCCTTGGACCTGCCGCCTGCCTGTCTGTGTGACGAGAAAAAGAGAGCTTGAGCTCGAGGCTAGTCGTCCCATGTGGTTTACCTATTCACTAGCAATCCTTAGTGAATCCCTTCAAAGCCTGTTTTCCAAAGGGACCACAAAGCACTCTCCCTTTGCCTTCCTTCGGTCTTTGGGGCTTGCCGGTGCTGTAGAAGGTACTTACTTCTGTTGTTCACATTGACACCTTCTAGTGCCTTAAGAAAACTCTGAACGTTTTCAGGTCAGGTTTCAAGCCCTGTTCTCCACAGGGACCACAGAGCATTCCCCCTGCGCCTTTGTTCTGTGTTTTGTACTTCCCAGCTGCGGTAGAAGGGAGATACATCTGCTGTTCACATTTACACCTTGTAGTGGCTTATGGAAAGAAGGCCTCCATTGCCCTTCTTTTGGCATATAGTTGTCCTCAACTGAACGTGGCCTCCATGTCCCAGAACTGTCGGGCAGACCTTCGCCTACATCTTAGAATCTAGTGCACAGCCTAGTGGCCTATGATTTCGTAAGGGCTTTCTGGAGTTAAAGCACTGCTTTGACACAGGCTGCCTTGGACCTGGGGCCTGCCTATTTCTGTGACGAGAAACGGATTGTGTTAAGAAGAGAAGATATGGAACAACAGTGTTTCCCTGCCACAATTGAGACTGCAACACTCTAAATCCCAGTGAGGAGAAAAACGTTTCCCTTCAAGCTCTCTTTTCCAAAGAAAACACAGAGCATTCTCCCTGCACTTTCCTTTTGAGTTTTGTACTTCCCAGGTGTGGAAGAAGGGAGATACTTTTGCTGTTCACATTTACACCTTCTAGTGGCTTAAGGAAAGAAGGCCTCCATTGCCCTTCTTTTGGCGTATAGTTGTCCTCAACTGAACGTGGCCTACAGGTCCCGGAAGTTTCGGGCAGTCCGTCGTTTACATGTTGCATCCTAGTGCAGAGGCCCATGGCCTAAGACACCGTAAACGCTTCCTGCATTTCAAGCACCGCTTTGACACACGCTGCCTTGGACCTGCGGCTTGCTTGTCTGTGTGATGAGAAAAAGAGAGCTTGAGATCGAGGCTAGTCGCCCCATGTGGTTTACCTATTCACTAACAATCCTTAGTGAATCCCTTCAAAGCCTGTTTTCCAAAGGCACCACAAAGCACTCTCCCTTTGCCTTCCTTCGGTCTTTGGGGCTTGCCGGTGCTGTAGAAGGTAGATACTTCTGTTGTTCACATTGACACCTTCTAGTGGCTTCAGAAATCCCTGAACGTTTTCAGGTCAGGTTTCATGCCCTATTCTCCACAAGGACCACAGAGCATTCGCCCTACGCCTTCGTTCTGTGTTTTGTACTTCCAAGCTGCGGTAGAAGGGAGATACATCTGCTGTTCGCATTTACACCTTCTAGTGGCTTAAGGAAAGAAGGCCTCCATTGCCCTTCTTTTGGCATATAGTTGTCCTCACCTGAAAGTGGCCTACAGGTCCCGGAAGTGTCGGGTAGTCCATCGCCTACATCTTAGAATCTAGTGCACAGCCTAGTGGCCTATGACATCATAAAGGCTTCCTGGAGTTAAAGCACCGCTTTGACACACGCTGCCTTGGACCTGCCGCCTGCCTGTCTGTGTGACGAGAAAAAGAGAGCTTGAGCTCGAGGCTAGTAGTCCCATGTGGTTTACCTATTCACTAACAATCCTTAGTGAATCCCTTCAAAGCCTGTTTTCCAAAGGGACCACAAAGCACTCTCCCTTTGCCTTCCTTCGGTCTTTGGGGTTTCCCGGTGCTGTAGAAGGTACTTACTTCTGTTGTTCACATTGACACCTTCTAGTGCCTTAAGAAAACTCTGAACGTTTTCAGGTCAGGTTTCAAGCCCTGTTCTCCACAGGGACCACAGAGCATTCCCCCTGCGCCTTTGTTCTGTGTTTTGTACTTCCCAGCTGCGGTAGAAGGGAGATACATCTGCTGTTCACATTTACACCTTGTAGTGGCTTATGGAAAGAAGGCCTCCATTGCCCTTCTTTTGGCATATAGTTGTCCTCAACTGAACGTGGCCTACAGGTCCCAGAACTGTCGGGCAGGCCTTCGCCTACATCTTAGAATCTAGTGCACAGCCTAGTGGCCTATGATTTCGTAAGGGCTTTCTGGAGTTAAAGCACTGCTTTGACACAGGCTGCCTTGGACCTGGGGCCTGCCTATTTCTGTGACGAGAAACGGATTGTGTTAAGAAGAGAAGATATGGAACAACAGTGTTTCCCTGCCACAATTGAGACTGCAACACTCTAAATCCCAGTGAGGAGAAAAACGTTTCCCTTCAAGCTCTCTTTTCCAAAGAAAACACAGAGCATTCTCCCTGCACTTTCCTTTTGAGTTTTGTACTTCCCAGGTGTGGAAGAAGGGAGATACTTTTGCTGTTCACATTTACACCTTCTAGTGGCTTAAGGAAAGAAGGCCTCCATTGCCCTTCTTTTGGCGTATAGTTGTCCTCAACTGAACGTGGCTTACACGTCCCAGAAGTTTCGGGCAGTCCGTCGTTTACATGTTGCATCCTAGTGCAGAGGCCCATGGCCTAAGACACCGTAAACGCTTCCTGCATTTCAAGCACCGCTTTGACACACGCTGCCTTGGACCTGCGGCTTGCTTGTCTGCGTGACGAGAAAAAGAGAGCTTGAGCCCGAGGCTAGACATCCCATGTGGTTTACCTATTCACTAACAATCCTTAGGGAATCCCTTCAAAGCCTGTTTTCCAAAGGCACCACAAAGCACTCTCCCTTTGCCTTCCTTCGGTCTTTGGGGCTTGCCGGTGCTGTAGAAGGTAGATACTTCTGTTGTTCACATTGACACCTTCTAGTGGCTTCAGAAATCCCTGAACGTTTTCAGGTCAGGTTTCAAGCCCTATTCTCCACAAGGACCACAGAGCATTCCCCCTGCGCCTTCGTTCTGTGTTTTGTACTTCCAAGCTGCGGTAGAAGTGAGATACATCTGCTGTTTGCATTTACACCTTCTAGTGGCTTAAGGAAAGAAGGCCTCCATTGCCCTTCTTTTGGCATATAGTTGTCCTCACCTGAAAGTGGCCTACAGGTCCCGGAAGTGTCGGGTAGTCCATCGCCTACATCTTAGAATCTAGTGCACAGCCTAGTGGCCTATGACATCATAAAGGCTTCCTGGAGTTAAAGCACCGCTTTGACACACGCTGCCTTGGACCTGCCGCCTGCCTGTCTGTGTGACGAGAAAAAGAGAGCTTGAGCTCGAGGCTAGTCGTCCCATGTGGTTTACCTATTCACTAGCAATCCTTAGTGAATCCCTTCAAAGCCTGTTTTCCAAGGGGACCACAAAGCACTCTCCCTTTGCCTTCCTTCGGTCTTTGGGGCTTGCCGGTGCTGTAGAAGGTACTTACTTCTGTTGTTCACATTGACACCTTCTAGTGCCTTAAGAAAACTCTGAACGTTTTCAGGTCAGGTTTCAAGCCCTGTTCTCCACAGGGACCACAGAGCATTCCCCCTGCGCCTTTGTTCTGTGTTTTGTACTTCCCAGCTGCGGTAGAAGGGAGATACATCTGCTGTTCACATTTACACCTTGTAGTGGCTTATGGAAAGAAGGCCTCCATTGCCCTTCTTTTGGCATATAGTTGTCCTCAACTGAACGTGGCCTCCATGTCCCAGAACTGTCGGGCAGACCTTCGCCTACATCTTAGAATCTAGTGCACAGCCTAGTGGCCTATGATTTCGTAAGGGCTTTCTGGAGTTAAAGCACTGCTTTGACACAGGCTGCCTTGGACCTGGGGCCTGCCTATTTCTGTGACGAGAAACGGATTGTGTTAAGAAGAGAAGATATGGAACAACAGTGTTTCCCTGCCACAATTGAGACTGCAACACTCTAAATCCCAGTGAGGAGAAAAACGTTTCCCTTCAAGCTCTCTTTTCCAAAGAAAACACAGAGCATTCTCCCTGCACTTTCCTTTTGAGTTTTGTACTTCCCAGGTGTGGAAGAAGGGAGATACTTTTGCTGTTCACATTTACACCTTCTAGTGGCTTAAGGAAAGAAGGCCTCCATTGCCCTTCTTTTGGCGTATAGTTGTCCTCAACTGAACGTGGCCTACAGGTCCCGGCAGTTTCGGGCAGTCCGTCGTTTACATGTTGCATCCTAGTGCAGAGGCCCATGGCCTAAGACACCGTAAACGCTTCCTGCATTTCAAGCACCGCTTTGACACACGCTGCCTTGGACCTGCGGCTTGCTTGTCTGTGTGACGAGAAAAAGAGAGCTTGAGCTCGAGGCTAGTCGTCCCATGTGGTTTACCTATTCACTAACAATCCTTAGTGAATCCCTTCAAAGCCTGTTTTCCAAAGGCACCACAAAGCACTCTCCCTTTGCCTTCCTTCGGTCTTTGGGGCTTGCCGGTGCTGTAGAAGGTAGATACTTCTGTTGTTCACATTGACACCTTCTAGTGGCTTCAGAAATCCCTGAACGTTTTCAGGTCAGGTTTCAAGCCCTATTCTCCACAAGGACCACAGAGCATTCCCCCTGCGCCTTCGTTCTGTGTTTTGTACTTCCCAGCTGCGGTAGAAGGGAGATACATCTGCTGTTCGCATTTACACCTTCTAGTGGCTTAAGGAAAGAAGGCCTCCATTGCCCTTCTTTTGGCATATAGTTGTCCTCACCTGAAAGTGGCCTACAGGTCCCGGAAGTGTCGGGTAGTCCATCGCCTACATCTTAGAATCTAGTGCACAGCCTAGTGGCCTATGACATCATAAAGGCTTCCTGGAGTTAAAGCACCGCTTTGACACACGCTGCCTTGGACCTGCCGCCTGCCTGTCTGTGTGACGAGAAAAAGAGAGCTTGAGCTCGAGGCTAGTCGTCCCATGTGGTTTACCTATTCACTAACAATCCTTAGTGAATCCCTTCAAAGCCTGTTTTCCAAAGGGACCACAAAGCACTCTCCCTTTGCCTTCCTTCGGTCTTTGGGGCTTGCCGGTGCTGTAGAAGGTAGTTACTTCTGTTGTTCACATTGACACCTTCTAGTGCCTTAAGAAAACTCTGAACGTTTTCAGGTCAGGTTTCAAGCCCTGTTCTCCACAGGGACCACAGAGCATTCCCCCTGCGCCTTTGTTCTGTGTTTTGTACTTCCCAGCTGCGGTAGAAGGGAGATACATCTGCTGTTCACATTTACACCTTGTAGTGGCTTATGGAAAGAAGGCCTCCATTGCCCTTCTTTTGGCATATAGTTGTCCTCAACTGAACGTGGCCTACAGGTCCCAGAACTGTCGGGCAGGCCTTCGCCTACATCTTAGAATCTAGTGCACAGCCTAGTGGCCTATGATTTCGTAAGGGCTTTCTGGAGTTAAAGCACTGCTTTGACACAGGCTGCCTTGGACCTGGGGCCTGCCTATTTCTGTGACGAGAAACGGATTGTGTTAAGAGGAGAAGATATGGAACAACAGTGTTTCCCTGCCACAATTGAGACTGCAACACTCTAAATCCCAGTGAGGAGAAAAACGTTTCCCTTCAAGCTCTCTTTTCCAAAGAAAACACAGAGCATTCTCCCTGCACTTTCCTTTTGAGTTTTGTACTTCCCAGGTGTGGAAGAAGGGAGATACTTTTGCTGTTCACATTTACACCTTCTAGTGGCTTAAGGAAAGAAGGCCTCCATTGCCCTTCTTTTGGCGTATAGTTGTCCTCAACTGAACGTGGCTTACACGTCCCAGAAGTTTCGGGCAGTCCGTCGTTTACATGTTGCATCCTAGTGCAGAGGCCCATGGCCTAAGACACCGTAAACGCTTCCTGCATTTCAAGCACCGCTTTGACACACGCTGCCTTGGACCTGCGGCTTGCTTGTCTGCGTGACGAGAAAAAGAGAGCTTGAGCTCGAGGCTAGTCATCCCATGTGGTTTACCTATTCACTAACAATCCTTAGGGAATCCCTTCAAAGCCTGTTTTCCAAAGGCACCACAAAGCACTCTCCCTTTGCCTTCCTTCGGTCTTTGGGGCTTGCCGGTGCTGTAGAAGGTAGATACTTCTGTTGTTCACATTGACACCTTCTAGTGGCTTCAGAAATCCCTGAACATTTTCAGGTCAGGTTTCAAGCCCTATTCTCCACAAGGACCACAGAGCATTCCCCCTGCGCCTTCGTTCTGTGTTTTGTACTTCCAAGCTGCGGTAGAAGTGAGATACATCTGCTGTTCGCATTTACACCTTCTAGTGGCTTAAGGAAAGAAGGCCTCCATTGCCCTTCTTTTGGCATATAGTTGTCCTCACCTGAAAGTGGCCTACAGGTCCCGGAAGTGTCGGGTAGTCCATCGCCTACATCTTAGAATCTAGTGCACAGCCTAGTGGCCTATGACATCATAAAGGCTTCCTGGAGTTAAAGCACCGCTTTGACACACGCTGCCTTGGACCTGCCGCCTGCCTGTCTGTGTGACGAGAAAAAGAGAGCTTGAGCTCGAGGCTAGTAGTCCCATGTGGTTTACCTATTCACTAGCAATCCTTAGTGAATCCCTTCAAAGCCTGTTTTCCAAAGGGACCACAAAGCACTCTCCCTTTGCCTTCCTTCGGTCTTTGGGGCTTGCCGGTGCTGTAGAAGGTACTTACTTCTGTTGTTCACATTGACACCTTCTAGTGCCTTAAGAAAACTCTGAACGTTTTCAGGTCAGGTTTCAAGCCCTGTTCTCCACAGGGACCACAGAGCATTCCCCCTGCGCCTTTGTTCTGTGTTTTGTACTTCCCAGCTGCGGTAGAAGGGAGATACATCTGCTGTTCACATTTACACCTTGTAGTGGCTTATGGAAAGAAGGCCTCCATTGCCCTTCTTTTGGCATATAGTTGTCCTCAACTGAACGTGGCCTCCATGTCCCAGAACTGTCGGGCAGACCTTCGCCTACATCTTAGAATCTAGTGCACAGCCTAGTGGCCTATGATTTCGTAAGGGCTTTCTGGAGTTAAAGCACTGCTTTGACACAGGCTGCCTTGGACCTGGGGCCTGCCTATTTCTGTGACGAGAAACGGATTGTGTTAAGAAGAGAAGATATGGAACAACAGTGTTTCCCTGCCACAATTGAGACTGCAACACTCTAAATCCCAGTGAGGAGAAAAACGTTTCCCTTCAAGCTCTCTTTTCCAAAGAAAACACAGAGCATTCTCCCTGCACTTTCCTTTTGAGTTTTGTACTTCCCAGGTGTGGAAGAAGGGAGATACTTTTGCTGTTCACATTTACACCTTCTAGTGGCTTAAGGAAAGAAGGCCTCCATTGCCCTTCTTTTGGCGTATAGTTGTCCTCAACTGAACGTGGCTTACACGTCCCAGAAGTTTCGGGCAGTCCGTCGTTTACATGTTGCATCCTAGTGCAGAGGCCCATGGCCTAAGACACCGTAAACGCTTCCTGCATTTCAAGCACCGCTTTGACACACGCTGCCTTGGACCTGCGGCTTGCTTGTCTGCGTGACGAGAAAAAGAGAGCTTGAGCTCGAGGCTAGTCATCCCATGTGGTTTACCTATTCACTAACAATCCTTAGGGAATCCCTTCAAAGCCTGTTTTCCAAAGGCACCACAAAGCACTCTCCCTTTGCCTTCCTTCGGTCTTTGGGGCTTGCCGGTGCTGTAGAAGGTAGATACTTCTGTTGTTCACATTGACACCTTCTAGTGGCTTCAGAAATCGCTGAACGTTTTCAGGTCAGGTTTCAAGCCCTATTCTCCACAAGGACCACAGAGCATTCCCCCTGCGCCTTCGTTCTGTGTTTTGTACTTCCAAGCTGCGGTAGAAGGGAGATACATCTGCTGTTCGCATTTACACCTTCTAGTGGCTTAAGGAAAGAAGGCCTCCATTGCCCTTCTTTTGGCATATAGTTGTCCTCACCTGAAAGTGGCCTACAGGTCCCGGAAGTGTCGGGTAGTCCATCGCCTACATCTTAGAATCTAGTGCACAGCCTAGTGGCCTATGACATCATAAAGGCTTCCTGGAGTTAAAGCACCGCTTTGACACACGCTGCCTTGGACCTGCCGCCTGCCTGTCTGTGTGACGAGAAAAAGAGAGCTTGAGCTCGAGGCTAGTCGTCCCATGTGGTTTACCTATTCACTAGCAATCCTTAGTGAATCCCTTCAAAGCCTGTTTTCCAAAGGGACCACAAAGCACTCTCCCTTTGCCTTCCTTCGGTCTTTGGGGCTTGCCGGTGCTGTAGAAGGTACTTACTTCTGTTGTTCACATTGACACCTTCTAGTGCCTTAAGAAAACTCTGAACGTTTTCAGGTCAGGTTTCAAGCCCTGTTCTCCACAGGGACCACAGAGCATTCCCCCTGCGCCTTTGTTCTGTGTTTTGTACTTCCCAGCTGCGGTAGAAGGGAGATACATCTGCTGTTCACATTTACACCTTGTAGTGGCTTATGGAAAGAAGGCCTCCATTGCCCTTCTTTTGGCATATAGTTGTCCTCAACTGAACGTGGCCTCCATGTCCCAGAACTGTCGGGCAGGCCTTCGCCTACATCTTAGAATCTAGTGCACAGCCTAGTGGCCTATGATTTCGTAAGGGCTTTCTGGAGTTAAAGCACTGCTTTGACACAGGCTGCCTTGGACCTGGGGCCTGCCTATTTCTGTGACGAGAAACGGATTGTGTTAAGAAGAGAAGATATGGAACAACAGTGTTTCCCTGCCACAATTGAGACTGCAACACTCTAAATCCCAGTGAGGAGAAAAACGTTTCCCTTCAAGCTCTCTTTTCCAAAGAAAACACAGAGCATTCTCCCTGCACTTTCCTTTTGAGTTTTGTACTTCCCAGGTGTGGAAGAAGGGAGATACTTTTGCTGTTCACATTTACACCTTCTAGTGGCTTAAGGAAAGAAGGCCTCCATTGCCCTTCTTTTGGCGTATAGTTGTCCTCAACTGAACGTGGCTTACACGTCCCAGAAGTTTCGGGCAGTCCGTCGTTTACATGTTGCATCCTAGTGCAGAGGCCCATGGCCTAAGACACCGTAAACGCTTCCTGCATTTCAAGCACCGCTTTGACACACGCTGCCTTGGACCTGCGGCTTGCTTGTCTGCGTGACGAGAAAAAGAGAGCTTGAGCTCGAGGCTAGTCATCCCATGTGGTTTACCTATTCACTAACAATCCTTAGGGAATCCCTTCAAAGCCTGTTTTCCAAAGGCACCACAAAGCACTCTCCCTTTGCCTTCCTTCGGTCTTTGGGGCTTGCCGGTGCTGTAGAAGGTAGATACTTCTGTTGTTCACATTGACACCTTCTAGTGGCTTCAGAAATCCCTGAACGTTTTCAGGTCAGGTTTCAAGCCCTATTCTCCACAAGGACCACAGAGCATTCCCCCTGCGCCTTCGTTCTGTGTTTTGTACTTCCAAGCTGCGGTAGAAGTGAGATACATCTGCTGTTCGCATTTACACCTTCTAGTGGCTTAAGGAAAGAAGGCCTCCATTGCCCTTCTTTTGGCATATAGTTGTCCTCACCTGAAAGTGGCCTACAGGTCCCGGAAGTGTCGGGTAGTCCATCGCCTACATCTTAGAATCTAGTGCACAGCCTAGTGGCCTATGACATCATAAAGGCTTCCTGGAGTTAAAGCACCGCTTTGACACACGCTGCCTTGGACCTGCCGCCTGCCTGTCTGTGTGACGAGAAAAAGAGAGCTTGAGCTCGAGGCTAGTCGTCCCATGTGGTTTACCTATTCACTAGCAATCCTTAGTGAATCCCTTCAAAGCCTGTTTTCCAAAGGGACCACAAAGCACTCTCCCTTTGCCTTCCTTCGGTCTTTGGGGCTTGCCGGTGCTGTAGAAGGTACTTACTTCTGTTGTTCACATTGACACCTTCTAGTGCCTTAAGAAAACTCTGAACGTTTTCAGGTCAGGTTTCAAGCCCTGTTCTCCACAGGGACCACAGAGCATTCCCCCTGCGCCTTTGTTCTGTGTTTTGTACTTCCCAGCTGCGGTAGAAGGGAGATACATCTGCTGTTCACATTTACACCTTGTAGTGGCTTATGGAAAGAAGGCCTCCATTGCCCTTCTTTTGGCATATAGTTGTCCTCAACTGAACGTGGCCTCCATGTCCCAGAACTGTCGGGCAGACCTTCGCCTACATCTTAGAATCTAGTGCACAGCCTAGTGGCCTATGATTTCGTAAGGGCTTTCTGGAGTTAAAGCACTGCTTTGACACAGGCTGCCTTGGACCTGGGGCCTGCCTATTTCTGTGACGAGAAACGGATTGTGTTAAGAAGAGAAGATATGGAACAACAGTGTTTCCCTGCCACAATTGAGACTGCAACACTCTAAATCCCAGTGAGGAGAAAAACGTTTCCCTTCAAGCTCTCTTTTCCAAAGAAAACACAGAGCATTCTCCCTGCACTTTCCTTTTGAGTTTTGTACTTCCCAGGTGTGGAAGAAGGGAGATACTTTTGCTGTTCACATTTACACCTTCTAGTGGCTTAAGGAAAGAAGGCCTCCATTGCCCTTCTTTTGGCGTATAGTTGTCCTCAACTGAACGTGGCCTACAGGTCCCGGAAGTTTCGGGCAGTCCGTCGTTTACATGTTGCATCCTAGTGCAGAGGCCTATGGCCTAAGACACCGTAAACGCTTCCTGCATTTCAAGCACCGCTTTGACACACGCTGCCTTGGACCTGCGGCTTGCTTGTCTGTGTGATGAGAAAAAGAGAGCTTGAGATCGAGGCTAGTCGCCCCATGTGGTTTACCTATTCACTAACAATCCTTAGTGAATCCCTTCAAAGCCTGTTTTCCAAAGGCACCACAAAGCACTCTCCCTTTGCCTTCCTTCGGTCTTTGGGGCTTGCCGGTGCTGTAGAAGGTAGATACTTCTGTTGTTCACATTGACACCTTCTAGTGGCTTCAGAAATCCCTGAACGTTTTCAGGTCAGGTTTCATGCCCTATTCTCCACAAGGACCACAGAGCATTCGCCCTACGCCTTCGTTCTGTGTTTTGTACTTCCAAGCTGCGGTAGAAGGGAGATACATCTGCTGTTCGCATTTACACCTTCTAGTGGCTTAAGGAAAGAAGGCCTCCATTGCCCTTCTTTTGGCATATAGTTGTCCTCACCTGAAAGTGGCCTACAGGTCCCGGAAGTGTCGGGTAGTCCATCGCCTACATCTTAGAATCTAGTGCACAGCCTAGTGGCCTATGACATGATAAAGGCTTCCTGGAGTTAAAGCACCGCTTTGACACACGCTGCCTTGGACCTGCCGCCTGCCTGTCTGTGTGACGAGAAAAAGAGAGCTTGAGCTCGAGGCTAGTAGTCCCATGTGGTTTACCTATTCACTAACAATCCTTAGTGAATCCCTTCAAAGCCTGTTTTCCAAAGGGACCACAAAGCACTCTCCCTTTGCCTTCCTTCGGTCTTTGGGGTTTCCCGGTGCTGTAGAAGGTACTTACTTCTGTTGTTCACATTGACACCTTCTAGTGCCTTAAGAAAACTCTGAACGTTTTCAGGTCAGGTTTCAAGCCCTGTTCTCCACAGGGACCACAGAGCATTCCCCCTGCGCCTTTGTTCTGTGTTTTGTACTTCCCAGCTGCGGTAGAAGGGAGATACATCTGCTGTTCACATTTACACCTTGTAGTGGCTTATGGAAAGAAGGCCTCCATTGCCCTTCTTTTGGCATATAGTTGTCCTCAACTGAACGTGGCCTCCATGTCCCAGAACTGTCGGGCAGACCTTCGCCTACATCTTAGAATCTAGTGCACAGCCTAGTGGCCTATGATTTCGTAAGGGCTTTCTGGAGTTAAAGCACTGCTTTGACACAGGCTGCCTTGGACCTGGGGCCTGCCTATTTCTGTGACGAGAAACGGATTGTGTTAAGAAGAGAAGATATGGAACAACAGTGTTTCCCTGCCACAATTGAGACTGCAACACTCTAAATCCCAGTGAGGAGAAAAACGTTTCCCTTCAAGCTCTCTTTTCCAAAGAAAACACAGAGCATTCTCCCTGCACTTTCCTTTTGAGTTTTGTACTTCCCAGGTGTGGAAGAAGGGAGATACTTTTGCTGTTCACATTTACACCTTCTAGTGGCTTAAGGAAAGAAGGCCTCCATTGCCCTTCTTTTGGCGTATAGTTGTCCTCAACTGAACGTGGCCTACAGGTCCCGGAAGTTTCGGGCAGTCCGTCGTTTACATGTTGCATCCTAGTGCAGAGGCCCATGGCCTAAGACACCGTAAACGCTTCCTGCATTTCAAGCACCGCTTTGACACACGCTGCCTTGGACCTGCGGCTTGCTTGTCTGTGTGACGAGAAAAAGAGAGCTTGAGCTCGAGGCTAGTCGTCCCATGTGGTTTACCTATTCACTAACAATCCTTAGTGAATCCCTTCAAAGCCTGTTTTCCAAAGGCACCACAAAGCACTCTCCCTTTGCCTTCCTTCGGTCTTTGGGGCTTGCCGGTGCTGTAGAAGGTAGATACTTCTGTTGTTCACATTGACACCTTCTAGTGGCTTCAGAAATCGCTGAACGTTTTCAGGTCAGGTTTCAAGCCCTATTCTCCACAAGGACCACAGAGCATTCCCCCTGCGCCTTCGTTCTGTGTTTTGTACTTCCAAGCTGCGGTAGAAGGGAGATACATCTGCTGTTCGCATTTACACCTTCTAGTGGCTTAAGGAAAGAAGGCCTCCATTGCCCTTCTTTTGGCATATAGTTGTCCTCACCTGAAAGTGGCCTACAGGTCCCGGAAGTGTCGGGTAGTCCATCGCCTACATCTTAGAATCTAGTGCACAGCCTAGTGGCCTATGACATCATAAAGGCTTCCTGGAGTTAAAGCACCGCTTTGACACACGCTGCCTTGGACCTGCCGCCTGCCTGTCTGTGTGACGAGAAAAAGAGAGCTTGAGCTCGAGGCTAGTCGTCCCATGTGGTTTACCTATTCACTAGCAATCCTTAGTGAATCCCTTCAAAGCCTGTTTTCCAAAGGGACCACAAAGCACTCTCCCTTTGCCTTCCTTCGGTCTTTGGGGCTTGCCGGTGCTGTAGAAGGTACTTACTTCTGTTGTTCACATTGACACCTTCTAGTGCCTTAAGAAAACTCTGAACGTTTTCAGGTCAGGTTTCAAGCCCTGTTCTCCACAGGGACCACAGAGCATTCCCCCTGCGCCTTTGTTCTGTGTTTTGTACTTCCCAGCTGCGGTAGAAGGGAGATACATCTGCTGTTCACATTTACACCTTCTAGTGGCTTATGGAAAGAAGGCCTCCATTGCCCTTCTTTTGGCATATAGTTGTCCTCAACTGAACGTGGCCTCCATGTCCCAGAACTGTCGGGCAGACCTTCGCCTACATCTTAGAATCTAGTGCACAGCCTAGTGGCCTAAGATTTCGTAAGGGCTTTCTGGAGTTAAAGCACTGCTTTGACACAGGCTGCCTTGGACCTGGGGCCTGCCTATTTCTGTGACGAGAAACGGATTGTGTTAAGAAGAGAAGATATGGAACAACAGTGTTTCCCTGCCACAATTGAGACTGCAACACTCTAAATCCCAGTGAGGAGAAAAACGTTTCCCTTCAAGCTCTCTTTTCCAAAGAAAACACAGAGCATTCTCCCTGCACTTTCCTTTTGAGTTTTGTACTTCCCAGGTGTGGAAGAAGGGAGATACTTTTGCTGTTCACATTTACACCTTCTAGTGGCTTAAGGAAAGAAGGCCTCCATTGCCCTTCTTTTGGCGTATAGTTGTCCTCAACTGAACGTGGCCTACAGGTCCCGGAAGTTTCGGGCAGTCCGTCGTTTACATGTTGCATCCTAGTGCAGAGGCCCATGGCCTAAGACACCGTAAACGCTTCCTGCATTTCAAGCACCGCTTTGACACACGCTGCCTTGGACCTGCGGCTTGCTTGTCTGTGTGACGAGAAAAAGAGAGCTTGAGCTCGAGGCTAGTCGTCCCATGTGGTTTACCTATTCACTAACAATCCTTAGTGAATCCCTTCAAAGCCTGTTTTCCAAAGGCACCACAAAGCACTCTCCCTTTGCCTTCCTTCGGTCTTTGGGGCTTGCCGGTGCTGTAGAAGGTAGATACTTCTGTTGTTCACATTGACACCTTCTAGTGGCTTCAGAAATCCCTGAACGTTTTCAGGTCAGGTTTCAAGCCCTATTCTCCACAAGGACCACAGAGCATTCCCCCTGCGCCTTCGTTCTGTGTTTTGTACTTCCCAGCTGCGGTAGAAGGGAGATACATCTGCTGTTCGCATTTACACCTTCTAGTGGCTTAAGGAAAGAAGGCCTCCATTGCCCTTCTTTTGGCATATAGTTGTCCTCACCTGAAAGTGGCCTACAGGTCCCGGAAGTGTCGGGTAGTCCATCGCCTACATCTTAGAATCTAGTGCACAGCCTAGTGGCCTATGACATCATAAAGGCTTCCTGGAGTTAAAGCACCGCTTTGACACACGCTGCCTTGGACCTGCCGCCTGCCTGTCTGTGTGACGAGAAAAAGAGAGCTTGAGCTCGAGGCTAGTCGTCCCATGTGGTTTACCTATTCACTAGCAATCCTTAGTGAATGGCTTCAAACCCTGATTTCCAAAGGGACCACAAAGCACTCTCCCTTTGCCTTCCTTCGATCTTTGGGGTTTCCCGGTGCTGTAGAAGGTAGTTACTTCTGTTGTTCACATTGACACCTTCTAGTGCCTTAAGAAAACTCTGAACGTTTTCAGGTCAGGTTTCAAGCCCTGTTCTCCACAGGGACCACAGAGCATTCCCCCTGCGCCTTTGTTCTGTGTTTTGTACTTCCCAGCTGCGGTAGAAGGGAGATACATCTGCTGTTCACATTTACACCTTGTAGTGGCTTATGGAAAGAAGGCCTCCATTGCCCTTCTTTTGGCATATAGTTGTCCTCAACTGAACGTGGCCTACATGTCCCACAACTGTCGGGCAGGCCTTCGCCTACATCTTAGAATCTAGTGCACAGCCTAGTGGCCTATGATATCGTAAGGGCTTTCTGGAGTTAAAGCACCGCTTTGACACAGGCTGCCTTGGACCTGGGGCCTGCCTATTTCTGTGACGAGAAATGGATTGTGTTAAGAAGAGAAGATATGGAACAACAGTGTTTCCCTGCCACAATTGAGACTGCAACACTCTAAATCCCAGTGAGGAGAAAAACGTTTCCCTTCAAGCTCTCTTTTCCAAAGAAAACACAGAGCATTCTCCCTGCACTTTCCTTTTGAGTTTTGTACTTCCCAGGTGTGGAAGAAGGGAGATACTTTTGCTGTTCACATTTACACCTTCTAGTGGCTTAAGGAAAGAAGGCCTCCATTGCCCTTCTTTTGGCGTATAGTTGTCCTCAACTGAACGTGGCCTACAGGTCCCGGCAGTTTCGGGCAGTCCGTCGTTTACATGTTGCATCCTAGTGCAGAGGCCCATGGCCTAAGACACCGTAAACGCTTCCTGCATTTCAAGCACCGCTTTGACACACGCTGCCTTGGACCTGCGGCTTGCTTGTCTGTGTGATGAGAAAAAGAGAGCTTGAGCTCGAGGCTAGTCGTCCCATGTGGTTTACCTATTCACTAACAATCCTTAGTGAATCCCTTCAAAGCCTGTTTTCCAAAGGCACCACAAAGCACTCTCCCTTTGCCTTCCTTCGGTCTTTGGGGCTTGCCGGTGCTGTAGAAGGTAGATACTTCTGTTGTTCACATTGACACCTTCTAGTGGCTTCAGAAATCGCTGAACGTTTTCAGGTCAGGTTTCAAGCCCTATTCTCCACAAGGACCACAGAGCATTCCCCCTGCGCCTTCGTTCTGTGTTTTGTACTTCCCAGCTGCGGTAGAAGGGAGATACATCTGCTGTTCGCATTTACACCTTCTAGTGGCTTAAGGAAAGAAGGCCTCCATTGCCCTTCTTTTGGCATATAGTTGTCCTCACCTGAAAGTGGCCTACAGGTCCCGGAAGTGTCGGGTAGTCCATCGCCTACATCTTAGAATCTAGTGCACAGCCTAGTGGCCTATGACATCATAAAGGCTTCCTGGAGTTAAAGCACTGCTTTGACACACGCTGCCTTGGACCTGGGGCCTGCCTATTTCTGTGACGAGAAACGGATTGTGTTAAGAAGAGAAGATATGGAACAACAGTGTTTCCCTGCCACAATTGAGACTGCAACACTCTAAATCCCAGTGAGGAGAAAAACGTTTCCCTTCAAGCTCTCTTTTCCAAAGAAAACACAGAGCATTCTCCCTGCACTTTCCTTTTGAGTTTTGTACTTCCCAGGTGTGGAAGAAGGGAGATACTTTTGCTGTTCACATTTACACCTTCTAGTGGCTTAAGGAAAGAAGGCCTCCATTGCCCTTCTTTTGGCGTATAGTTGTCCTCAACTGAACGTGGCCTACAGGTCCCGGCAGTTTCGGGCAGTCCGTCGTTTACATGTTGCATCCAAGTGCAGAGGCCCATGGCCTAAGACACCGTAAACGCTTCCTGCATTTCAAGCACCGCTTTGACACACGCTGCCTTGGACCTGCGGCTTGCTTGTCTGTGTGACGAGAAAAAGAGAGCTTGAGCTCGAGGCTAGTCGTCCCATGTGGTTTACCTATTCACTAACAATCCTTAGTGAATCCCTTCAAAGCCTGTTTTCCAAAGGCACCACAAAGCACTCTCCCTTTGCCTTCCTTCGGTCTTTGGGGCTTGCCAGTGCTGTAGAAGGTAGATACTTCTGTTGTTCACATTGACACCTTCTAGTGGCTTCAGAAATGGCTGAACGTTTTCAGGTCAGGTTTCAAGCCCTATTCTCCACAAGGACCACAGAGCATTCCCCCTGCGCCTTCGTTCTGTGTTTTGTACTTCCAAGCTGCGGTAGAAGGGAGATACATCTGCTGTTCGCATTTACACCTTCTAGTGGCTTAAGGAAAGAAGGCCTCCATTGCCCTTCTTTTGGCATATAGTTGTCCTCACCTGAAAGTGGCCTACAGGTCCCGGAAGTGTCGGGTAGTCCATCGCCTACATCTTAGAATCTAGTGCACAGCCTAGTGGCCTATGACATCATAAAGGCTTCCTGGAGTTAAAGCACCGCTTTGACACACGCTGCCTTGGACCTGCCGCCTGCCTGTCTGTGTGACGAGAAAAAGAGAGCTTGAGCTCGAGGCTAGTCATCCCATGTGGTTTACCTATTCACTAACAATCCTTAGTGAATCCCTTCAAAGCCTGTTTTCCAAAGGGACCACAAAGCACTCTCCCTTTGCCTTCCTTCGATCTTTGGGGTTTCCCGGTGCTGTAGAAGGTAGTTACTTCTGTTGTTCACATTGACACCTTCTAGTGCCTTAAGAAAACTCTGAACGTTTTCAGGTCAGGTTTCAAGCCCTGTTCTCCACAGGGACCACAGAGCATTCCCCCTGCGCCTTTGTTCTGTGTTTTGTACTTCCCAGCTGCGGTAGAAGGGAGATACATCTGCTGTTCACATTTACACCTTGTAGTGGCTTATGGAAAGAAGGCCTCCATTGCCCTTCTTTTGGCATATAGTTGTCCTCAACTGAACGTGGCCTACATGTCCCACAACTGTCGGGCAGGCCTTCGCCTACATCTTAGAATCTAGTGCACAGCCTAGTGGCCTATGATATCGTAAGGGCTTTCTGGAGTTAAAGCACCGCTTTGACACAGGCTGCCTTGGACCTGGGGCCTGCCTATTTCTGTGACGAGAAATGGATTGTGTTAAGAAGAGAAGATATGGAACAACAGTGTTTCCCTGCCACAATTGAGACTGCAACACTCTAAATCCCAGTGAGGAGAAAAACGTTTCCCTTCAAGCTCTCTTTTCCAAAGAAAACACAGAGCATTCTCCCTGCACTTTCCTTTTGAGTTTTGTACTTCCCAGGTGTGGAAGAAGGGAGATACTTTTGCTGTTCACATTTACACCTTCCAGTGGCGTAAGGAAAGAAGGCCTCCATTGCCCTTCTTTTGGCGTATAGTTGTCCTCAGCTGAACGTGGCCTACAGGTCCCGGCAGTTTCGGGCAGTCCGTCGTTTACATGTTGCATCCTAGTGCAGAGGCCCATGGCCTAAGACACCGTAAACGCTTCCTGCATTTCAAGCACCGCTTTGACACACGCTGCCTTGGACCTGCGGCTTGCTTGTCTGCGTGACGAGAAAAAGAGAGCTTGAGCTCGAGGCTAGTCATCCCATGTGGTTTACCTATTCACTAACAATCCTTAGGGAATCCCTTCAAAGCCTGTTTTCCAAAGGCACCACAAAGCACTCTCCCTTTGCCTTCCTTCGGTCTTTGGGGCTTGCCGGTGCTGTAGAAGGTACTTACTTCTGTTGTTCACATTGACACCTTCTAGTGCCTTAAGAAAACTCTGAACGTTTTCAGGTCAGGTTTCAAGCCCTGTTCTCCACAGGGACCACAGAGCATTCCCCCTGCGCCTTTGTTCTGTGTTTTGTACTTCCCAGCTGCGGTAGAAGGGAGATACATCTGCTGTTCACATTTACACCTTGTAGTGGCTTATGGAAAGAAGGCCTCCATTGCCCTTCTTTTGGCATATAGTTGTCCTCAACTGAACGTGGCCTCCATGTCCCAGAACTGTCGGGCAGACCTTCGCCTACATCTTAGAATCTAGTGCACAGCCTAGTGGCCTATGATTTCGTAAGGGCTTTCTGGAGTTAAAGCACTGCTTTGACACAGGCTGCCTTGGACCTGGGGCCTGCCTATTTCTGTGACGAGAAACGGATTGTGTTAAGAAGAGAAGATATGGAACAACAGTGTTTCCCTGCCACAATTGAGACTGCAACACTCTAAATCCCAGTGAGGAGAAAAACGTTTCCCTTCAAGCTCTCTTTTCCAAAGAAAACACAGAGCATTCTCCCTGCACTTTCCTTTTGAGTTTTGTACTTCCCAGGTGTGGAAGAAGGGAGATACTTTTGCTGTTCACATTTACACCTTCTAGTGGCTTAAGGAAAGAAGGCCTCCATTGCCCTTCTTTTGGCGTATAGTTGTCCTCAACTGAACGTGGCCTACAGGTCCCGGCAGTTTCGGGCAGTCCGTCGTTTACATGTTGCATCCTAGTGCAGAGGCCCATGGCCTAAGACACCGTAAACGCTTCCTGCATTTCAAGCACCGCTTTGACACACGCTGCCTTGGACCTGCGGCTTGCTTGTCTGTGTGATGAGAAAAAGAGAGCTTGAGCTCGAGGCTAGTCGTCCCATGTGGTTTACCTATTCACTAACAATCCTTAGTGAATCCCTTCAAAGCCTGTTTTCCAAAGGCACCACAAAGCACTCTCCCTTTGCCTTCCTTCGGTCTTTGGGGCTTGCCGGTGCTGTAGAAGGTAGATACTTCTGTTGTTCACATTGACACCTTCTAGTGGCTTCAGAAATCGCTGAACGTTTTCAGGTCAGGTTTCAAGCCCTATTCTCCACAAGGACCACAGAGCATTCCCCCTGCGCCTTCGTTCTGTGTTTTGTACTTCCCAGCTGCGGTAGAAGGGAGATACATCTGCTGTTCGCATTTACACCTTCTAGTGGCTTAAGGAAAGAAGGCCTCCATTGCCCTTCTTTTGGCATATAGTTGTCCTCACCTGAAAGTGGCCTACAGGTCCCGGAAGTGTCGGGTAGTCCATCGCCTACATCTTAGAATCTAGTGCACAGCCTAGTGGCCTATGACATCATAAAGGCTTCCTGGAGTTAAAGCACTGCTTTGACACACGCTGCCTTGGACCTGGGGCCTGCCTATTTCTGTGACGAGAAACGGATTGTGTTAAGAAGAGAAGATATGGAACAACAGTGTTTCCCTGCCACAATTGAGACTGCAACACTCTAAATCCCAGTGAGGAGAAAAACGTTTCCCTTCAAGCTCTCTTTTCCAAAGAAAACACAGAGCATTCTCCCTGCACTTTCCTTTTGAGTTTTGTACTTCCCAGGTGTGGAAGAAGGGAGATACTTTTGCTGTTCACATTTACACCTTCTAGTGGCTTAAGGAAAGAAGGCCTCCATTGCCCTTCTTTTGGCGTATAGTTGTCCTCAACTGAACGTGGCCTACAGGTCCCGGCAGTTTCGGGCAGTCCGTCGTTTACATGTTGCATCCTAGTGCAGAGGCCCATGGCCTAAGACACCGTAAACGCTTCCTGCATTTCAAGCACCGCTTTGACACACGCTGCCTTGGACCTGCGGCTTGCTTGTCTGTGTGACGAGAAAAAGAGAGCTTGAGCTCGAGGCTAGTCGTCCCATGTGGTTTACCTATTCACTAACAATCCTTAGTGAATCCCTTCAAAGCCTGTTTTCCAAAGGCACCACAAAGCACTCTCCCTTTGCCTTCCTTCGGTCTTTGGGGCTTGCCGGTGCTGTAGAAGGTAGATACTTCTGTTGTTCACATTGACACCTTCTAGTGGCTTCAGAAATGGCTGAACGTTTTCAGGTCAGGTTTCAAGCCCTATTCTCCACAAGGACCACAGAGCATTCCCCCTGCGCCTTCGTTCTGTGTTTTGTACTTCCAAGCTGCGGTAGAAGGGAGATACATCTGCTGTTCGCATTTACACCTTCTAGTGGCTTAAGGAAAGAAGGCCTCCATTGCCCTTCTTTTGGCATATAGTTGTCCTCACCTGAAAGTGGCCTACAGGTCCCGGAAGTGTCGGGTAGTCCATCGCCTACATCTTAGAATCTAGTGCACAGCCTAGTGGCCTATGACATCATAAAGGCTTCCTGGAGTTAAAGCACCGCTTTGACACACGCTGCCTTGGACCTGCCGCCTGCCTGTCTGTGTGACGAGAAAAAGAGAGCTTGAGCTCGAGGCTAGTCATCCCATGTGGTTTACCTATTCACTAACAATCCTTAGTGAATCCCTTCAAAGCCTGTTTTCCAAAGGGACCACAAAGCACTCTCCCTTTGCCTTCCTTCGATCTTTGGGGTTTCCCGGTGCTGTAGAAGGTAGTTACTTCTGTTGTTCACATTGACACCTTCTAGTGCCTTAAGAAAACTCTGAACGTTTTCAGGTCAGGTTTCAAGCCCTGTTCTCCACAGGGACCACAGAGCATTCCCCCTGCGCCTTTGTTCTGTGTTTTGTACTTCCCAGCTGCGGTAGAAGGGAGATACATCTGCTGTTCACATTTACACCTTGTAGTGGCTTATGGAAAGAAGGCCTCCATTGCCCTTCTTTTGGCATATAGTTGTCCTCAACTGAACGTGGCCTACATGTCCCACAACTGTCGGGCAGGCCTTCGCCTACATCTTAGAATCTAGTGCACAGCCTAGTGGCCTATGATATCGTAAGGGCTTTCTGGAGTTAAAGCACCGCTTTGACACAGGCTGCCTTGGACCTGGGGCCTGCCTATTTCTGTGACGAGAAATGGATTGTGTTAAGAAGAGAAGATATGGAACAACAGTGTTTCCCTGCCACAATTGAGACTGCAACACTCTAAATCCCAGTGAGGAGAAAAACGTTTCCCTTCAAGCTCTCTTTTCCAAAGAAAACACAGAGCATTCTCCCTGCACTTTCCTTTTGAGTTTTGTACTTCCCAGGTGTGGAAGAAGGGAGATACTTTTGCTGTTCACATTTACACCTTCCAGTGGCGTAAGGAAAGAAGGCCTCCATTGCCCTTCTTTTGGCGTATAGTTGTCCTCAACTGAACGTGGCCTACAGGTCCCGGCAGTTTCGGGCAGTCCGTCGTTTACATGTTGCATCCTAGTGCAGAGGCCCATGGCCTAAGACACCGTAAACGCTTCCTGCATTTCAAGCACCGCTTTGACACACGCTGCCTTGGACCTGCGGCTTGCTTGTCTGTGTGATGAGAAAAAGAGAGCTTGAGCTCGAGGCTAGTCGTCCCATGTGGTTTACCTATTCACTAACAATCCTTAGTGAATCCCTTCAAAGCCTGTTTTCCAAAGGCACCACAAAGCACTCTCCCTTTGCCTTCCTTCGGTCTTTGGGGCTTGCCGGTGCTGTAGAAGGTAGATACTTCTGTTGTTCACATTGACACCTTCTAGTGGCTTCAGAAAATCCTGAACATTTTCAGGTCAGGTTTCAAGCCCTATTCTCCACAAGGACCACAGAGCATTCCCCCTGCGCCTTCGTTCTGTGTTTTGTACTTCCAAGCTGCGGTAGAAGGGAGATACATCTGCTGTTCGCATTTACACCTTCTAGTGGCTTAAGGAAAGAAGGCCTCCATTGCCCTTCTTTTGGCATATAGTTGTCCTCACCTGAAAGTGGCCTACAGGTCCCGGAAGTGTCGGGTAGTCCATCGCCTACATCTTAGAATCTAGTGCACAGCCTAGTGGCCTATGACATCATAAAGGCTTCCTGGAGTTAAAGCACCGCTTTGACACACGCTGCCTTGGACCTGCCGCCTGCCTGTCTGTGTGACGAGAAAAAGAGAGCTTGAGCTCGAGGCTAGTCGTCCCATGTGGTTTACCTATTCACTAACAATCCTTAGTGAATCCCTTCAAACCCTGTTTTCCAAAGGGACCACAAAGCACTCTCCCTTTGCCTTCCTTCGGTCTTTGGGGCTTGCCGGTGCTGTAGAAGGTACTTACTTCTGTTGTTCACATTGACACCTTCTAGTGCCTTAAGAAAACTCTGAACGTTTTCAGGTCAGGTTTCAAGCCCTGTTCTCCACAGGGACCACAGAGCATTCCCCCTGCGCCTTTGTTCTGTGTTTTGTACTTCCCAGCTGCGGTAGAAGGGAGATACATCTGCTGTTCACATTTACACCTTGTAGTGGCTTATGGAAAGAAGGCCTCCATTGCCCTTCTTTTGGCATATAGTTGTCCTCAACTGAACGTGGCCTACAGGTCCCAGAACTGTCGGGCAGGCCTTCGCCTACATCTTAGAATCTAGTGCACAGCCTAGTGGCCTATGATATCGTAAGGGCTTTCTGGAGTTAAAGCACCGCTTTGACACAGGCTGCCTTGGACCTGGGGCCTGCCTATTTCTGTGACGAGAAACGGATTGTGTTAAGAAGAGAAGATATGGAACAACAGTGTTTCCCTGCCACAATTGAGACTGCAACACTCTAAATCCCAGTGAGGAGAAAAACGTTTCCCTTCAAGCTCTCTTTTCCAAAGAAAACACAGAGCATTCTCCCTGCACTTTCCTTTTGAGTTTTGTACTTCCCAGGTGTGGAAGAAGGGAGATACTTTTGCTGTTCACATTTACACCTTCTAGTGGCTTAAGGAAAGAAGGCCTCCATTGCCCTTCTTTTGGCGTATAGTTGTCCTCAACTGAACGTGGCTTACACGTCCCAGAAGTTTCGGGCAGTCCGTCGTTTACATGTTGCATCCTAGTGCAGAGGCCCATGGCCTAAGACACCGTAAACGCTTCCTGCATTTCAAGCACCTCTTTGACACACGCTGCCTTGGACCTGCGGCTTGCTTGTCTGGGTGACGAGAAAAAGAGAGCTTGAGCTCGAGGCTAGTCATCCCATGTGGTTTACCTATTCACTAACAATCCTTAGGGAATCCCTTCAAAGCCTGTTTTCCAAAGGCACCACAAAGCACTCTCCCTTTGCCTTCCTTCGGTCTTTGGGGCTTGCCGGTGCTGTAGAAGGTAGATACTTCTGTTGTTCACATTGACACCTTCTAGTGGCTTCAGAAATCCCTGAACATTTTCAGGTCAGGTTTCAAGCCCTATTCTCCACAAGGACCACAGAGCATTCCCCCTGCGCCTTCGTTCTGTGTTTTGTACTTCCAAGCTGCGGTAGAAGTGAGATACATCTGCTGTTCGCATTTACACCTTCTAGTGGCTTAAGGAAAGAAGGCCTCCATTGCCCTTCTTTTGGCATATAGTTGTCCTCACCTGAAAGTGGCCTACAGGTCCCGGAAGTGTTGGGTAGTCCATCGCCTACATCTTAGAATCTAGTGCACAGCCTAGTGGCCTATGACATCATAAAGGCTTCCTGGAGTTAAAGCACCGCTTTGACACACGCTGCCTTGGACCTGCCGCCTGCCTGTCTGTGTGACGAGAAAAAGAGAGCTTGAGCTCGAGGCTAGTCGTCCCATGTGGTTTACCTATTCACTAGCAATCCTTAGTGAATCCCTTCAAAGCCTGTTTTCCAAAGGGACCACAAAGCACTCTCCCTTTGCCTTCCTTCGGTCTTTGGGGCTTGCCGGTGCTGTAGAAGGTACTTACTTCTGTTGTTCACATTGACACCTTCTAGTGCCTTAAGAAAACTCTGAACGTTTTCAGGTCAGGTTTCAAGCCCTGTTCTCCACAGGGACCACAGAGCATTCCCCCTGCGCCTTTGTTCTGTGTTTTGTACTTCCCAGCTGCGGTAGAAGGGAGATACATCTGCTGTTCACATTTACACCTTGTAGTGGCTTATGGAAAGAAGGCCTCCATTGCCCTTCTTTTGGCATATAGTTGTCCTCAACTGAACGTGGCCTCCATGTCCCAGAACTGTCGGGCAGACCTTCGCCTACATCTTAGAATCTAGTGCACAGCCTAGTGGCCTATGATTTCGTAAGGGCTTTCTGGAGTTAAAGCACCGCTTTGACACAGGCTGCCTTGGACCTGGGGCCTGCCTATTTCTGTGACGAGAAACGGATTGTGTTAAGAAGAGAAGATATGGAACAACAGTGTTTCCCTGCCACAATTGAGACTGCAACACTCTAAATCCCAGTGAGGAGAAAAACGTTTCCCTTCAAGCTCTCTTTTCCAAAGAAAACACAGAGCATTCTCCCTGCACTTTCCTTTTGAGTTTTGTACTTCCCAGGTGTGGAAGAAGGGAGATACTTTTGCTGTTCACATTTACACCTTCTAGTGGCTTAAGGAAAGAAGGCCTCCATTGCCCTTCTTTTGGCGTATAGTTGTCCTCAACTGAACGTGGCCTACAGGTCCCGGCAGTTTCGGGCAGTCCGTCGTTTACATGTTGCATCCTAGTGCAGAGGCCCATGGCCTAAGACACCGTAAACGCTTCCTGCATTTCAAGCACCGCTTTGACACACGCTGCCTTGGACCTGCGGCTTGCTTGTCTGTGTGACGAGAAAAAGAGAGCTTGAGCTCGAGGCTAGTCGTCCCATGTGGTTTACCTATTCACTAACAATCCTTAGTGAATCCCTTCAAAGCCTGTTTTCCAAAGGCACCACAAAGCACTCTCCCTTTGCCTTCCTTCGGTCTTTGGGGCTTGCCGGTGCTGTAGAAGGTAGATACTTCTGTTGTTCACATTGACACCTTCTAGTGGCTTCAGAAATCGCTGAACGTTTTCAGGTCAGGTTTCAAGCCCTATTCTCCACAAGGACCACAGAGCATTCCCCCTGCGCCTTCGTTCTGTGTTTTGTACTTCCCAGCTGCGGTAGAAGGGAGATACATCTGCTGTTCGCATTTACACCTTCTAGTGGCTTAAGGAAAGAAGGCCTCCATTGCCCTTCTTTTGGCATATAGTTGTCCTCACCTGAAAGTGGCCTACAGGTCCCGGAAGTGTCGGGTAGTCCATCGCCTACATCTTAGAATCTAGTGCACAGCCTAGTGGCCTATGACATCATAAAGGCTTCCTGGAGTTAAAGCACTGCTTTGACACACGCTGCCTTGGACCTGGGGCCTGCCTATTTCTGTGACGAGAAACGGATTGTGTTAAGAAGAGAAGATATGGAACAACAGTGTTTCCCTGCCACAATTGAGACTGCAACACTCTAAATCCCAGTGAGGAGAAAAACGTTTCCCTTCAAGCTCTCTTTTCCAAAGAAAACACAGAGCATTCTCCCTGCACTTTCCTTTTGAGTTTTGTACTTCCCAGGTGTGGAAGAAGGGAGATACTTTTGCTGTTCACATTTACACCTTCTAGTGGCTTAAGGAAAGAAGGCCTCCATTGCCCTTCTTTTGGCGTATAGTTGTCCTCAACTGAACGTGGCCTACAGGTCCCGGCAGTTTCGGGCAGTCCGTCGTTTACATGTTGCATCCTAGTGCAGAGGCCCATGGCCTAAGACACCGTAAATGCTTCCTGCATTTCAAGCACCGCTTTGACACACGCTGCCTTGGACCTGCGGCTTGCTTGTCTGTGTGACGAGAAAAAGAGAGCTTGAGCTCGAGGCTAGTCGTCCCATGTGGTTTACCTATTCACTAACAATCCTTAGTGAATCCCTTCAAAGCCTGTTTTCCAAAGGCACCACAAAGCACTCTCCCTTTGCCTTCCTTCGGTCTTTGGGGCTTGCCGGTGCTGTAGAAGGTAGATACTTCTGTTGTTCACATTGACACCTTCTAGTTGCTTCAGAAATGGCTGAACGTTTTCAGGTCAGGTTTCAAGCCCTATTCTCCACAAGGACCACAGAGCATTCCCCCTGCGCCTTCGTTCTGTGTTTTGTACTTCCAAGCTGCGGTAGAAGTGAGATACATCTGCTGTTCGCATTTACACCTTCTAGTGGCTTAAGGAAAGAAGGCCTCCATTGCCCTTCTTTTGGCATATAGTTGTCCTCACCTGAAAGTGGCCTACAGGTCCCGGAAGTGTCGGGTAGTCCATCGCCTACATCTTAGAATCTAGTGCACAGCCTAGTGGCCTATGACATCATAAAGGCTTCCTGGAGTTAAAGCACCGCTTTGACACACGCTGCCTTGGACCTGCCGCCTGCCTGTCTGTGTGACGAGAAAAAGAGAGCTTGAGCTCGAGGCTAGTCGTCCCATGTGGTTTACCTATTCACTAGCAATCCTTAGTGAATCCCTTCAAACCCTGTTTTCCAAAGGGACCACAAAGCACTCTCCCTTTGCCTTCCTTCGATCTTTGGGGTTTCCCGGTGCTGTAGAAGGTAGTTACTTCTGTTGTTCACATTGACACCTTCTAGTGCCTTAAGAAAACTCTGAACGTTTTCAGGTCAGGTTTCAAGCCCTGTTCTCCACAGGGACCACAGAGCATTCCCCCTGCGCCTTTGTTCTGTGTTTTGTACTTCCCAGCTGCGGTAGAAGGGAGATACATCTGCTGTTCACCTTTACACCTTGTAGTGGCTTATGGAAAGAAGGCCTCCATTGCCCTTCTTTTGGCATATAGTTGTCCTCAACTGAACGTGGCCTCCATGTCCCACAACTGTCGGGCAGGCCTTCGCCTACATCTTAGAATCTAGTGCACAGCCTAGTGGCCTATGATATCGTAAGGGCTTTCTGGAGTTAAAGCACCGCTTTGACACAGGCTGCCTTGGACCTGGGGCCTGCCTATTTCTGTGACGAGAAATGGATTGTGTTAAGAAGAGAAGATATGGAACATCAGTGTTTCCCTGCCACAATTGAGACTGCAACACTCAAAATCCCAGTGAGGAGAAAAACGTTTCCCTTCAAGCTCTCTTTTCCAAAGAAAACACAGAGCATTCTCCCTGCACTTTCCTTTTGAGTTTTGTACTTCCCAGGTGTGGAAGAAGGGAGATACTTTTGCTGTTCACATTTACACCTTCTAGTGGCTTAAGGAAAGAAGGCCTCCATTGCCCTTCTTTTGGCGTATAGTTGTCCTCAACTGAACGTGGCCTACAGGTCCCGGCAGTTTCGGGCAGTCCGTCGTTTACATGTTGCATCCTAGTGCAGAGGCCCATGGCCTAAGACACCGTAAACGCTTCCTGCATTTCAAGCACCGCTTTGACACACGCTGCCTTGGACCTGCGGCTTGCTTGTCTGTGTGATGAGAAAAAGAGAGCTTGAGCTCGAGGCTAGTCGTCCCATGTGGTTTACCTATTCACTAACAATCCTTAGTGAATCCCTTCAAAGCCTGTTTTCCAAAGGCACCACAAAGCACTCTCCCTTTGCCTTCCTTCGGTCTTTGGGGCTTGCCGGTGCTGTAGAAGGTAGATACTTCTGTTGTTCACATTGACACCTTCTAGTGGCTTCAGAAATCCCTGAACGTTTTCAGGTCAGGTTTCAAGCCCTATTCTCCACAAGGACCACAGAGCATTCCCCCTGCGCCTTCGTTCTGTGTTTTGTACTTCCAAGCTGCGGTAGAAGGGAGATACATCTGCTGTTCGCATTTACACCTTCTAGTGGCTTAAGGAAAGAAGGCCTCCATTGCCCTTCTTTTGGCATATAGTTGTCCTCACCTGAAAGTGGCCTACAGGTCCCGGAAGTGTCGGGTAGTCCATCGCCTACATCTTAGAATCTAGTGCACAGCCTAGTGGCCTATGACATCATAAAGGCTTCCTGGAGTTAAAGCACCGCTTTGACACACGCTGCCTTGGACCTGCCGCCTGCCTGTCTGTGTGACGAGAAAAAGAGAGCTTGAGCTCGAGGCTAGTAGTCCCATGTGGTTTACCTATTCACTAACAATCCTTAGTGAATCCCTTCAAAGCCTGTTTTCCAAAGGGACCACAAAGCACTCTCCCTTTGCCTTCCTTCGGTCTTTGGGGTTTCCCGGTGCTGTAGAAGGTACTTACTTCTGTTGTTCACATTGACACCTTCTAGTGCCTTAAGAAAACTCTGAACGTTTTCAGGTCAGGTTTCAAGCCCTGTTCTCCACAGGGACCACAGAGCATTCCCCCTGCGCCTTTGTTCTGTGTTTTGTACTTCCCAGCTGCGGTAGAAGGGAGATACATCTGCTGTTCACATTTACACCTTGTAGTGGCTTATGGAAAGAAGGCCTCCATTGCCCTTCTTTTGGCATATAGTTGTCCTCAACTGAACGTGGCCTACATGTCCCACAACTGTCGGGCAGGCCTTCGCCTACATCTTAGAATCTAGTGCACAGCCTAGTGGCCTATGATATCGTAAGGGCTTTCTGGAGTTAAAGCACCACTTTGACACAGGCTGCCTTGGACCTGGGGCCTGCCTATTTCTGTGACGAGAAATGGATTGTGTTAAGAAGAGAAGATATGGAACAACAGTGTTTCCCTGCCACAATTGAGACTGCAACACTCAAAATCCCAGTGAGGAGAAAAACGTTTCCCTTCAAGCTCTCTTTTCCAAAGAAAACACAGAGCATTCTCCCTGCACTTTCCTTTTGAGTTTTGTACTTCCCAGGTGTGGAAGAAGGGAGATACTTTTGCTGTTCACATTTACACCTTCTAGTGGCTTAAGGAAAGAAGGCCTCCATTGCCCTTCTTTTGGCGTATAGTTGTCCTCAACTGAACGTGGCCTACAGGTCCCGGCAGTTTCGGGCAGTCCGTCGTTTACATGTTGCATCCTAGTGCAGAGGCCCATGGCCTAAGACACCGTAAACGCTTCCTGCATTTCAAGCACCGCTTTGACACACGCTGCCTTGGACCTGCGGCTTGCTTGTCTGTGTGACGAGAAAAAGAGAGCTTGAGCTCGAGGCTAGTCGTCCCATGTGGTTTACCTATTCACTAACAATCCTTAGGGAATCCCTTCAAAGCCTGTTTTCCAAAGGCACCACAAAGCACTCTCCCTTTCCCTTCCTTCGGTCTTTGGGGCTTGCCGGTGCTGTAGAAGGTAGATACTTCTGTTGTTCACATTGACACCTTCTAGTGGCTTCAGAAATCCCTGAACGTTTTCAGGTCAGGTTTCAAGCCCTATTCTCCACAAGGACCACAGAGCATTCCCCCTGCGCCTTCGTTCTGTGTTTTGTAATTCCAAGCTGCGGTAGAAGGGAGATACATCTGCTGTTCGCATTTACACCTTCTAGTGGCTTAAGGAAAGAAGGCCTCCATTGCCCTTCTTTTGGCATATAGTTGTCCTCACCTGAAAGTGGCCTACAGGTCCCGGAAGTGTCGGGTAGTCCATCGCCTACATCTTAGAATCTAGTGCACAGCCTAGTGGCCTATGACATCATAAAGGCTTCCTGGAGTTAAAGCACCGCTTTGACACACGCTGCCTTGGACCTGCCGCCTGCCTGTCTGTGTGACGAGAAAAAGAGAGCTTGAGCTCGAGGCTAGTCATCCCATGTGGTTTACCTATTCACTAACAATCCTTAGTGAATCCCTTCAAAGCCTGTTTTCCAAAGGGACCACAAAGCACTCTCCCTTTGCCTTCCTTCGATCTTTGGGGTTTCCCGGTGCTGTAGAAGGTAGTTACTTCTGTTGTTCACATTGACACCTTCTAGTGCCTTAAGAAAACTCTGAACGTTTTCAGGTCAGGTTTCAAGCCCTGTTCTCCACAGGGACCACAGAGCATTCCCCCTGCGCCTTTGTTCTGTGTTTTGTACTTCCCAGCTGCGGTAGAAGGGAGATACATCTGCTGTTCACATTTACACCTTGTAGTGGCTTATGGAAAGAAGGCCTCCATTGCCCTTCTTTTGGCATATAGTTGTCCTCAACTGAACGTGGCCTACATGTCCCACAACTGTCGGGCAGGCCTTCGCCTACATCTTAGAATCTAGTGCACAGCCTAGTGGCCTATGATGTCGTAAGGGCTTTCTGGAGTTAAAGCACCGCTTTGACACAGGCTGCCTTGGACCTGGGGCCTGCCTATTTCTGTGACGAGAAATGGATTGTGTTAAGAAGAGAAGATATGGAACAACAGTGTTTCCCTGCCACAATTGAGACTGCAACACTCTAAATCCCAGTGAGGAGAAAAACGTTTCCCTTCAAGCTCTCTTTTCCAAAGAAAACACAGAGCATTCTCCCTGCACTTTCCTTTTGAGTTTTGTACTTCCCAGGTGTGGAAGAAGGGAGATACTTTTGCTGTTCACATTTACACCTTCCAGTGGCGTAAGGAAAGAAGGCCTCCATTGCCCTTCTTTTGGCGTATAGTTGTCCTCAACTGAACGTGGCCTACAGGTCCCGGCAGTTTCGGGCAGTCCGTCGTTTACATGTTGCATCCTAGTGCAGAGGCCCATGGCCTAAGACACCGTAAACGCTTCCTGCATTTCAAGCACCGCTTTGACACACGCTGCCTTGGACCTGCGGCTTGCTTGTCTGTGTGATGAGAAAAAGAGAGCTTGAGCTCGAGGCTAGTCGTCCCATGTGGTTTACCTATTCACTAACAATCCTTAGTGAATCCCTTCAAAGCCTGTTTTCCAAAGGCACCACAAAGCACTCTCCCTTTGCCTTCCTTCGGTCTTTGGGGCTTGCCGGTGCTGTAGAAGGTAGATACTTCTGTTGTTCACATTGACACCTTCTAGTGGCTTCAGAAATCCCTGAACATTTTCAGGTCAGGTTTCAAGCCCTATTCTCCACAAGGACCACAGAGCATTCCCCCTGCGCCTTCGTTCTGTGTTTTGTACTTCCCAGCTGTGGTAGAAGGGAGATACATCTGCTGTTCGCATTTACACCTTCTAGTGGCTTAAGGAAAGAAGGCCTCCATTGCCCTTCTTTTGGCATATAGTTGTCCTCACCTGAAAGTGGCCTACAGGTCCCGGAAGTGTCGGGTAGTCCATCGCCTACATCTTAGAATCTAGTGCACAGCCTAGTGGCCTATGACATCATAAAGGCTTCCTGGAGTTAAAGCACCGCTTTGACACACGCTGCCTTGGACCTGCCGCCTGCCTGTCTGTGTGACGAGAAAAAGAGAGCTTGAGCTCGAGGCTAGTCGTCCCATGTGGTTTACCTATTCACTAACAATCCTTAGTGAATCCCTTCAAACCCTGTTTTCCAAAGGGACCACAAAGCACTCTCCCTTTGCCTTCCTTCGGTCTTTGGGGCTTGCCGGTGCTGTAGAAGGTACTTACTTCTGTTGTTCACATTGACACCTTCTAGTGCCTTAAGAAAACTCTGAACGTTTTCAGGTCAGGTTTCAAGCCCTGTTCTCCACAGGGACCACAGAGCATTCCCCCTGCGCCTTTGTTCTGTGTTTTGTACTTCCCAGCTGCGGTAGAAGGGAGATACATCTGCTGTTCACATTTACACCTTGTAGTGGCTTATGGAAAGAAGGCCTCCATTGCCCTTCTTTTGGCATATAGTTGTCCTCAACTGAACGTGGCCTACAGGTCCCAGAACTGTCGGGCAGGCCTTCGCCTACATCTTAGAATCTAGTGCACAGCCTAGTGGCCTATGATTTCGTAAGGGCTTTCTGGAGTTAAAGCACCGCTTTGACACAGGCTGCCTTGGACCTGGGGCCTGCCTATTTCTGTGACGAGAAACGGATTGTGTTAAGAAGAGAAGATATGGAACAACAGTGTTTCCCTGCCACAATTGAGACTGCAACACTCTAAATCCCAGTGAGGAGAAAAACGTTTCCCTTCAAGCTCTCTTTTCCAAAGAAAACACAGAGCATTCTCCCTGCACTTTCCTTTTGAGTTTTGTACTTCCCAGGTGTGGAAGAAGGGAGATACTTTTGCTGTTCACATTTACACCTTCTAGTGGCTTAAGGAAAGAAGGCCTCCATTGCCCTTCTTTTGGCGTATAGTTGTCCTCAACTGAACGTGGCTTACACGTCCCAGAAGTTTCGGGCAGTCCGTCGTTTACATGTTGCATCCTAGTGCAGAGGCCCATGGCCTAAGACACCGTAAACGCTTCCTGCATTTCAAGCACCTCTTTGACACACGCTGCCTTGGACCTGCGGCTTGCTTGTCTGCGTGACGAGAAAAAGAGAGCTTGAGCTCGAGGCTAGTCATCCCATGTGGTTTACCTATTCACTAACAATCCTTAGGGAATCCCTTCAAAGCCTGTTTTCCAAAGGCACCACAAAGCACTCTCCCTTTGCCTTCCTTCGGTCTTTGGGGCTTGCCGGTGCTGTAGAAGGTAGATACTTCTGTTGTTCACATTGACACCTTCTAGTGGCTTCAGAAATCCCTGAACATTTTCAGGTCAGGTTTCAAGCCCTATTCTCCACAAGGACCACAGAGCATTCCCCCTGCGCCTTCGTTCTGTGTTTTGTACTTCCAAGCTGCGGTAGAAGTGAGATACATCTGCTGTTCGCATTTACACCTTCTAGTGGCTTAAGGAAAGAAGGCCTCCATTGCCCTTCTTTTGGCATATAGTTGTCCTCACCTGAAAGTGGCCTACAGGTCCCGGAAGTGTTGGGTAGTCCATCGCCTACATCTTAGAATCTAGTGCACAGCCTAGTGGCCTATGACATCATAAAGGCTTCCTGGAGTTAAAGCACCGCTTTGACACACGCTGCCTTGGACCTGCCGCCTGCCTGTCTGTGTGACGAGAAAAAGAGAGCTTGAGCTCGAGGCTAGTCGTCCCATGTGGTTTACCTATTCACTAGCAATCCTTAGTGAATCCCTTCAAAGCCTGTTTTCCAAAGGGACCACAAAGCACTCTCCCTTTGCCTTCCTTCGGTCTTTGGGGCTTGCCGGTGCTGTAGAAGGTACTTACTTCTGTTGTTCACATTGACACCTTCTAGTGCCTTAAGAAAACTCTGAACGTTTTCAGGTCAGGTTTCAAGCCCTGTTCTCCACAGGGACCACAGAGCATTCCCCCTGCGCCTTTGTTCTGTGTTTTGTACTTCCCAGCTGCGGTAGAAGGGAGATACATCTGCTGTTCACATTTACACCTTGTAGTGGCTTATGGAAAGAAGGCCTCCATTGCCCTTCTTTTGGCATATAGTTGTCCTCAACTGAACGTGGCCTCCATGTCCCAGAACTGTCGGGCAGACCTTCGCCTACATCTTAGAATCTAGTGCACAGCCTAGTGGCCTATGATTTCGTAAGGGCTTTCTGGAGTTAAAGCACTGCTTTGACACAGGCTGCCTTGGACCTGGGGCCTGCCTATTTCTGTGACGAGAAACGGATTGTGTTAAGAAGAGAAGATATGGAACAACAGTGTTTCCCTGCCACAATTGAGACTGCAACACTCTAAATCCCAGTGAGGAGAAAAACGTTTCCCTTCAAGCTCTCTTTTCCAAAGAAAACACAGAGCATTCTCCCTGCACTTTCCTTTTGAGTTTTGTACTTCCCAGGTGTGGAAGAAGGGAGATACTTTTGCTGTTCACATTTACACCTTCTAGTGGCTTAAGGAAAGAAGGCCTCCATTGCCCTTCTTTTGGCGTATAGTTGTCCTCAACTGAACGTGGCCTACAGGTCCCGGCAGTTTCGGGCAGTCCGTCGTTTACATGTTGCATCCTAGTGCAGAGGCCCATGGCCTAAGACACCGTAAACGCTTCCTGCATTTCAAGCACCGCTTTGACACACGCTGCCTTGGACCTGCGGCTTGCTTGTCTGTGTGATGAGAAAAAGAGAGCTTGAGCTCGAGGCTAGTCGTCCCATGTGGTTTACCTATTCACTAACAATCCTTAGTGAATCCCTTCAAAGCCTGTTTTCCAAAGGCACCACAAAGCACTCTCCCTTTGCCTTCCTTCGGTCTTTGGGGCTTGCCGGTGCTGTAGAAGGTAGATACTTCTGTTGTTCACATTGACACCTTCTAGTGGCTTCAGAAATCGCTGAACGTTTTCAGGTCAGGTTTCAAGCCCTATTCTCCACAAGGACCACAGAGCATTCCCCCTGCGCCTTCGTTCTGTGTTTTGTACTTCCCAGCTGCGGTAGAAGGGAGATACATCTGCTGTTCGCATTTACACCTTCTAGTGGCTTAAGGAAAGAAGGCCTCCATTGCCCTTCTTTTGGCATATAGTTGTCCTCACCTGAAAGTGGCCTACAGGTCCCGGAAGTGTCGGGTAGTCCATCGCCTACATCTTAGAATCTAGTGCACAGCCTAGTGGCCTATGACATCATAAAGGCTTCCTGGAGTTAAAGCACTGCTTTGACACACGCTGCCTTGGACCTGGGGCCTGCCTATTTCTGTGACGAGAACCGGATTGTGTTAAGAAGAGAAGATATGGAACAACAGTGTTTCCCTGCCACAATTGAGACTGCAACACTCTAAATCCCAGTGAGGAGAAAAACGTTTCCCTTCAAGCTCTCTTTTCCAAAGAAAACACAGAGCATTCTCCCTGCACTTTCCTTTTGAGTTTTGTACTTCCCAGGTGTGGAAGAAGGGAGATACTTTTGCTGTTCACATTTACACCTTCTAGTGGCTTAAGGAAAGAAGGCCTCCATTGCCCTTCTTTTGGCGTATAGTTGTCCTCAACTGAACGTGGCCTACACGTCCCAGAAGTTTCGGGCAGTCCGTCGTTTACATGTTGCATCCTAGTGCAGAGGCCCATGGCCTAAGACACCGTAAACGCTTCCTGCATTTCAAGCACCACTTTGACACACGCTGCCTTGGACCTGCGGCTTGCTTGTCTGGGTGACGAGAAAAAGAGAGCTTGAGCTCGAGGCTAGTCGTCCCATGTGGTTTACCTATTCACTAACAATCCTTAGGGAATCCCTTCAAAGCCTGTTTTCCAAAGGCACCACAAAGCACTCTCCCTTTGCCTTCCTTCGGTCTTTGGGGCTTGCCGGTGCTGTAGAAGGTAGATACTTCTGTTGTTCACATTGACACCTTCTAGTGGCTTCAGAAATCCCTGAACGTTTTCAGGTCAGGTTTCAAGCCCTATTCTCCACAAGGACCACAGAGCATTCCCCCTGCGCCTTCGTTCTGTGTTTTGTACTTCCAAGCTGCGGT
Organism: Hyperoodon ampullatus; assembly: GCF_949752795.1. Taxonomy (NCBI): domain Eukaryota; kingdom Metazoa; phylum Chordata; class Mammalia; order Artiodactyla; family Ziphiidae; genus Hyperoodon; species Hyperoodon ampullatus. The sequence continues at coordinate 66,295 of NW_027640673.1, read as the reverse complement.
AGAAGTGAGATACATCTGCTGTTCGCATTTACACCTTCTAGTGGCTTAAGGAAAGAAGGCCTCCATTGCCCTTCTTTTGGCATATAGTTGTCCTCACCTGAAAGTGGCCTACAGGTCCCGGAAGTGTCGGGTAGTCCATCGCCTACATCTTAGAATCTAGTGCACAGCCTAGTGGCCTATGACATCATAAAGGCTTCCTGGAGTTAAAGCACCGCTTTGACACACGCTGCCTTGGACCTGCCGCCTGCCTGTCTGTGTGACGAGAAAAAGAGAGCTTGAGCTCGAGGCTAGTCGTCCCATGTGGTTTACCTATTCACTAGCAATCCTTAGTGAATCCCTTCAAACCCTGTTTTCCAAAGGGACCACAAAGCACTCTCCCTTTGCCTTCCTTCGATCTTTGGGGTTTCCCGGTGCTGTAGAAGGTAGTTACTTCTGTTGTTCACATTGACACCTTCTAGTGCCTTAAGAAAACTCTGAACGTTTTCAGGTCAGGTTTCAAGCCCTGTTCTCCACAGGGACCACAGAGCATTCCCCCTGCGCCTTTGTTCTGTGTTTTGTACTTCCCAGCTGCGGTAGAAGGGAGATACATCTGCTGTTCACATTTACACCTTGTAGTGGCTTATGGAAAGAAGGCCTCCATTGCCCTTCTTTTGGCATATAGTTGTCCTCAACTGAACGTGGCCTACATGTCCCACAACTGTCGGGCAGGCCTTCGCCTACATCTTAGAATCTAGTGCACAGCCTAGTGGCCTATGATATCGTAAGGGCTTTCTGGAGTTAAAGCACCGCTTTGACACAGGCTGCCTTGGACCTGGGGCCTGCCTATTTCTGTGACGAGAAATGGATTGTGTTAAGAAGAGAAGATATGGAACATCAGTGTTTCCCTGCCACAATTGAGACTGCAACACTCTAAATCCCAGTGAGGAGAAAAACGTTTCCCTTCAAGCTCTCTTTTCCAAAGAAAACACAGAGCATTCTCCCTGCACTTTCCTTTTGAGTTTTGTACTTCCCAGGTGTGGAAGAAGGGAGATACTTTTGCTGTTCACATTTACACCTTCCAGTGGCGTAAGGAAAGAAGGCCTCCATTGCCCTTCTTTTGGCGTATAGTTGTCCTCAACTGAACGTGGCCTACAGGTCCCGGCAGTTTCGGGCAGTCCGTCGTTTACATGTTGCATCCTAGTGCAGAGGCCCATGGCCTAAGACACCGTAAACGCTTCCTGCATTTCAAGCACCGCTTTGACACACGCTGCCTTGGACCTGCGGCTTGCTTGTCTGTGTGATGAGAAAAAGAGAGCTTGAGCTCGAGGCTAGTCATCCCATGTGGTTTACCTATTCACTAACAATCCTTAGTGAATCCCTTCAAAGCCTGTTTTCCAAAGGCACCACAAAGCACTCTCCCTTTGCCTTCCTTCGGTCTTTGGGGCTTGCCGGTGCTGTAGAAGGTAGATACTTCTGTTGTTCACATTGACACCTTCTAGTGGCTTCAGAAATCGCTGAACGTTTTCAGGTCAGGTTTCAAGCCCTATTCTCCACAAGGACCACAGAGCATTCCCCCTGCGCCTTCGTTCTGTGTTTTGTACTTCCAAGCTGCGGTAGAAGGGAGATACATCTGCTGTTCGCATTTACACCTTCTAGTGGCTTAAGGAAAGAAGGCCTCCATTGCCCTTCTTTTGGCATATAGTTGTCCTCACCTGAAAGTGGCCTACAGGTCCCGGAAGTGTCGGGTAGTCCATCGCCTACATCTTAGAATCTAGTGCACAGCCTAGTGGCCTATGACATCATAAAGGCTTCCTGGAGTTAAAGCACCGCTTTGACACACGCTGCCTTGGACCTGCCGCCTGCCTGTCTGTGTGACGAGAAAAAGAGAGCTTGAGCTCGAGGCTAGTAGTCCCATGTGGTTTACCTATTCACTAACAATCCTTAGTGAATCCCTTCAAAGCCTGTTTTCCAAAGGGACCACAAAGCACTCTCCCTTTGCCTTCCTTCGGTCTTTGGGGTTTCCCGGTGCTGTAGAAGGTACTTACTTCTGTTGTTCACATTGACACCTTCTAGTGCCTTAAGAAAACTCTGAACGTTTTCAGGTCAGGTTTCAAGCCCTGTTCTCCACAGGGACCACAGAGCATTCCCCCTGCGCCTTTGTTCTGTGTTTTGTACTTCCCAGCTGCGGTAGAAGGGAGATACATCTGCTGTTCACATTTACACCTTGTAGTGGCTTATGGAAAGAAGGCCTCCATTGCCCTTCTTTTGGCATATAGTTGTCCTCAACTGAACGTGGCCTACATGTCCCACAACTGTCGGGCAGGCCTTCGCCTACATCTTAGAATCTAGTGCACAGCCTAGTGGCCTATGATATCGTAAGGGCTTTCTGGAGTTAAAGCACCACTTTGACACAGGCTGCCTTGGACCTGGGGCCTGCCTATTTCTGTGACGAGAAATGGATTGTGTTAAGAAGAGAAGATATGGAACAACAGTGTTTCCCTGCCACAATTGAGACTGCAACACTCAAAATCCCAGTGAGGAGAAAAACGTTTCCCTTCAAGCTCTCTTTTCCAAAGAAAACACAGAGCATTCTCCCTGCACTTTCCTTTTGAGTTTTGTACTTCCCAGGTGTGGAAGAAGGGAGATACTTTTGCTGTTCACATTTACACCTTCCAGTGGCGTAAGGAAAGAAGGCCTCCATTGCCCTTCTTTTGGCGTATAGTTGTCCTCAACTGAACGTGGCCTACAGGTCCCGGCAGTTTCGGGCAGTCCGTCGTTTACATGTTGCATCCTCTTGCAGAAGCCCATGGCCTAAGACACCGTAAACGCTTCCTGCATTTCAAGCACCGCTTTGACACACGCTGCCTTGGACCTGCGGCTTGCTTGTCTGTGTGATGAGAAAAAGAGAGCTTGAGCTCGAGGCTAGTCGTCCCATGTGGTTTACCTATTCACTAACAATCCTTAGTGAATCCCTTCAAAGCCTGTTTTCCAAAGGCACCACAAAGCACTCTCCCTTTGCCTTCCTTCGGTCTTTGGGGCTTGCCGGTGCTGTAGAAGGTAGATACTTCTGTTGTTCACATTGACACCTTCTAGTGGCTTCAGAAATCGCTGAACGTTTTCAGGTCAGGTTTCAAGCCCTATTCTCCACAAGGACCACAGAGCATTCCCCCTGCGCCTTCGTTCTGTGTTTTGTACTTCCAAGCTGCGGTAGAAGGGAGATACATCTGCTGTTCGCATTTACACCTTCTAGTGGCTTAAGGAAAGAAGGCCTCCATTGCCCTTCTTTTGGCATATAGTTGTCCTCACCTGAAAGTGGCCTACAGGTCCCGGAAGTGTCGGGTAGTCCATCGCCTACATCTTAGAATCTAGTGCACAGCCTAGTGGCCTATGACATCATAAAGGCTTCCTGGAGTTAAAGCACCGCTTTGACACACGCTGCCTTGGACCTGCCGCCTGCCTGTCTGTGTGACGAGAAAAAGAGAGCTTGAGCTCGAGGCTAGTCGTCCCATGTGGTTTACCTATTCACTAACAATCCTTAGTGAATCCCTTCAAACCCTGTTTTCCAAAGGGACCACAAAGCACTCTCCCTTTGCCTTCCTTCGGTCTTTGGGGCTTGCCGGTGCTGTAGAAGGTACTTACTTCTGTTGTTCACATTGACACCTTCTAGTGCCTTAAGAAAACTCTGAACGTTTTCAGGTCAGGTTTCAAGCCCTGTTCTCCACAGGGACCACAGAGCATTCCCCCTGCGCCTTTGTTCTGTGTTTTGTACTTCCCAGCTGCGGTAGAAGGGAGATACATCTGCTGTTCACATTTACACCTTGTAGTGGCTTATGGAAAGAAGGCCTCCATTGCCCTTCTTTTGGCATATAGTTGTCCTCAACTGAACGTGGCCTACAGGTCCCAGAACTGTCGGGCAGGCCTTCTCCTACATCTTAGAATCTAGTGCACAGCCTAGTGGCCTATGATTTCGTAAGGGCTTTCTGGAGTTAAAGCACTGCTTTGACACAGGCTGCCTTGGACCTGGGGCCTGCCTATTTCTGTGACGAGAAACGGATTGTGTTAAGAAGAGAAGATATGGAACAACAGTGTTTCCCTGCCACAATTGAGACTGCAACACTCTAAATCCCAGTGAGGAGAAAAACGTTTCCCTTCAAGCTCTCTTTTCCAAAGAAAACACAGAGCATTCTCCCTGCACTTTCCTTTTGAGTTTTGTACTTCCCAGGTGTGGAAGAAGGGAGATACTTTTGCTGTTCACATTTACACCTTCTAGTGGCTTAAGGAAAGAAGGCCTCCATTGCCCTTCTTTTGGCGTATAGTTGTCCTCAACTGAACGTGGCTTACACGTCCCAGAAGTTTCGGGCAGTCCGTCGTTTACATGTTGCATCCTAGTGCAGAGGCCCATGGCCTAAGACACCGTAAACGCTTCCTGCATTTCAAGCACCGCTTTGACACACGCTGCCTTGGACCTGCGGCTTGCTTGTCTGCGTGACGAGAAAAAGAGAGCTTGAGCTCGAGGCTAGTCATCCCATGTGGTTTACCTATTCACTAACAATCCTTAGGGAATCCCTTCAAAGCCTGTTTTCCAAAGGCACCACAAAGCACTCTCCCTTTGCCTTCCTTCGGTCTTTGGGGCTTGCCGGTGCTGTAGAAGGTAGATACTTCTGTTGTTCACATTGACACCTTCTAGTGGCTTCAGAAATCCCTGAACGTTTTCAGGTCAGGTTTCAAGCCCTATTCTCCACAAGGACCACAGAGCATTCCCCCTGCGCCTTCGTTCTGTGTTTTGTACTTCCAAGCTGCGGTAGAAGTGAGATACATCTGCTGTTCGCATTTACACCTTCTAGTGGCTTAAGGAAAGAAGGCCTCCATTGCCCTTCTTTTGGCATATAGTTGTCCTCACCTGAAAGTGGCCTACAGGTCCCGGAAGTGTCGGGTAGTCCATCGCCTACATCTTAGAATCTAGTGCACAGCCTAGTGGCCTATGACATCATAAAGGCTTCCTGGAGTTAAAGCACCGCTTTGACACACGCTGCCTTGGACCTGCCGCCTGCCTGTCTGTGTGACGAGAAAAAGAGAGCTTGAGCTCGAGGCTAGTCGTCCCATGTGGTTTACCTATTCACTAGCAATCCTTAGTGAATCCCTTCAAAGCCTGTTTTCCAAAGGGACCACAAAGCACTCTCCCTTTGCCTTCCTTCGGTCTTTGGGGTTTGCCGGTGCTGTAGAAGGTACTTACTTCTGTTGTTCACATTGACACCTTCTAGTGCCTTAAGAAAACTCTGAACGTTTTCAGGTCAGGTTTCAAGCCCTATTCTCCACAAGGACCACAGAGCATTCCCCCTGCGCCTTCGTTCTGTGTTTTGTACTTCCAAGCTGCGGTAGAAGGGAGATACATCTGCTGTTCGCATTTACACCTTCTAGTGGCTTAAGGAAAGAAGGCCTCCATTGCCCTTCTTTTGGCATATAGTTGTCCTCACCTGAAAGTGGCCTACAGGTCCCGGAAGTGTCGGGTAGTCCATCGCCTACATCTTAGAATCTAGTGCACAGCCTAGTGGCCTATGACATCATAAAGGCTTCCTGGAGTTAAAGCACCGCTTTGACACACGCTGCCTTGGACCTGCCGCCTGCCTGTCTGTGTGACGAGAAAAAGAGAGCTTGAGCTCGAGGCTAGTAGTCCCATGTGGTTTACCTATTCACTAGCAATCCTTAGTGAATCCCTTCAAACCCTGTTTTCCAAAGGGACCACAAAGCACTCTCCCTTTGCCTTCCTTCGGTCTTTGGTGCTTGCCGGTGCTGTAGAAGGTACTTACTTCTGTTGTTCACATTGACACCTTCTAGTGCCTTAAGAAAACTCTGAACGTTTTCAGGTCAGGTTTCAAGCCCTGTTCTCCACAGGGACCACAGAGCATTCCCCCTGCGCCTTTGTTCTGTGTTTTGTACTTCCCAGCTGCGGTAGAAGGGAGATACATCTGCTGTTCACATTTACACCTTCTAGTGGCTTATGGAAAGAAGGCCTCCATTGCCCTTCTTTTGGCATATAGTTGTCCTCAACTGAACGTGGCCTATAGGTCCCAGAACTGTCGGGCAGGCCTTCGCCTACATCTTAGAATCTAGTGCACAGCCTAGTGGCCTATGATTTCGTAAGGGCTTTCTGGAGTTAAAGCACTGCTTTGACACAGGCTGCCTTGGACCTGGGGCCTGCCTATTTCTGTGACGAGAAACGGATTGTGTTAAGAAGAGAAGATATGGAACAACAGTGTTTCCCTGCCACAATTGAGACTGCAACACTCTAAATCCCAGTGAGGAGAAAAACGTTTCCCTTCAAGCTCTCTTTTCCAAAGAAAACACAGAGCATTCTCCCTGCACTTTCCTTTTGAGTTTTGTACTTCCCAGGTGTGGAAGAAGGGAGATACTTTTGCTGTTCACATTTACACCTTCTAGTGGCTTAAGGAAAGAAGGCCTCCATTGCCCTTCTTTTGGCGTATAGTTGTCCTCAACTGAACGTGGCTTACACGTCCCAGAAGTTTCGGGCAGTCCGTCGTTTACATGTTGCATCCTAGTGCAGAGGCCCATGGCCTAAGACACCGTAAACGCTTCCTGCATTTCAAGCACCGCTTTGACACACGCTGCCTTGGACCTGCGGCTTGCTTGTCTGTGTGACGAGAAAAAGAGAGCTTGAGCTCGAGGCTAGTCGTCCCATGTGGTTTACCTATTCACTAACAAGCCTTAGGGAATCCCTTCAAAGCCTGTTTTCCAAAGGCACCACAAAGCACTCTCCCTTTGCCTTCCTTCGGTCTTTGGGGCTTGCCGGTGCTGTAGAAGGTAGATACTTCTGTTGTTCACATTGACACCTTCTAGTGGCTTCAGAAATCCCTGAACGTTTTCAGGTCAGGTTTCAAGCCCTATTCTCCACAAGGACCACAGAGCATTCCCCCTGCACCTTCGTTCTGTGTTTTGTACTTCCAAGCTGCGGTAGAAGGGAGATACATCTGCTGTTCGCATTTACACCTTCTAGTGGCTTAAGGAAAGAAGGCCTCCTTTGCCCTTCTTTTGGCATATAGTTGTCCTCACCTGAAAGTGGCCTACAGGTCCCGGAAGTGTCGGGTAGTCCATCGCCTACATCTTAGAATCTAGTGCACAGCCTAGTGGCCTATGACATCATAAAGGCTTCCTGGAGTTAAAGCACCGCTTTGACACACGCTGCCTTGGACCTGCCGCCTGCCTGTCTGTGTGACGAGAAAAAGAGAGCTTGAGCTCGAGGCTAGTCGTCCCATGTGGTTTACCTATTCACTAGCAATCCTTAGTGAATCCCTTCAAACCCTGTTTTCCAAAGGGACCACAAAGCACTCTCCCTTTGCCTTCCTTCGGTCTTTGGGGCTTGCCTGTGCTGTAGAAGGTACTTACTTCTGTTGTTCACATTGACACCTTCTAGTGCCTTAAGAAAACTCTGAACGTTTTCAGGTCAGGTTTCAAGCCCTGTTCTCCACAGGGACCACAGAGCATTCCCCCTGCGCCTTTGTTCTGTGTTTTGTACTTCCCAGCTGCGGTAGAAGGGAGATACATCTGCTGTTCACATTTACACCTTGTAGTGGCTTATGGAAAGAAGGCCTCCATTGCCCTTCTTTTGGCATATAGTTGTCCTCAACTGAACGTGGCCTATAGGTCCCAGAACTGTCGGGCAGGCCTTCGCCTACATCTTAGAATCTAGTGCACAGCCTAGTGGCCTATGATTTCGTAAGGGCTTTCTGGAGTTAAAGCACTGCTTTGACACAGGCTGCCTTGGACCTGGGGCCTGCCTATTTCTGTGACGAGAAACGGATTGTGTTAAGAAGAGAAGATATGGAACAACAGTGTTTCCCTGCCACAATTGAGACTGCAACACTCTAAATCCCAGTGAGGAGAAAAACGTTTCCCTTCAAGCTCTCTTTTCCAAAGAAAACACAGAGCATTCTCCCTGCACTTTCCTTTTGAGTTTTGTACTTCCCAGGTGTGGAAGAAGGGAGATACTTTTGCTGTTCACATTTACACCTTCTAGTGGCTTAAGGAAAGAAGGCCTCCATTGCCCTTCTTTTGGCGTATAGTTGTCCTCAACTGAACGTGGCCTACAGGTCCCGGCAGTTTCGGGCAGTCCGTCGTTTACATGTTGCATCCTAGTGCAGAGGCCCATGGCCTAAGACACCGTAAACGCTTCCTGCATTTCAAGCACCGCTTTGACACACGCTGCCTTGGACCTGCGGCTTGCTTGTCTGTGTGACGAGAAAGAGAGAGCTTGAGCTCGAAGCTAGTCGTCCCATGTGGTTTACCTATTCACTAACAATCCTTAGTGAATCCCTTCAAAGCCTGTTTTCCAAAGGCACCACAAAGCACTCTCCCTTTGCCTTCCTTCGGTCTTTGGGGCTTGCCGGTGCTGTAGAAGGTAGATACTTCTGTTGTTCACATTGACACCTTCTAGTGGCTTCAGAAATCCCTGAACGTTTTCAGGTCAGGTTTCAAGCCCTATTCTCCACAAGGACCACAGAGCATTCCCCCTGCGCCTTCGTTCTGTGTTTTGTACTTCCAAGCTGCGGTAGAAGGGAGATACATCTGCTGTTCGCATTTACACCTTCTAGTGGCTTAAGGAAAGAAGGCCTCCATTGCCCTTCTTTTGGCATATAGTTGTCCTCACCTGAAAGTGGCCTACAGGTCCCGGAAGTGTCGGGTAGTCCATCGCCTACATCTTAGAATCTAGTGCACAGCCTAGTGGCCTATGACATCATAAAGGCTTCCTGGAGTTAAAGCACCGCTTTGACACACGCTGCCTTGGACCTGCCGCCTGCCTGTCTGTGTGACGAGAAAAAGAGAGCTTGAGCTCGAGGCTAGTCGTCCCATGTGGTTTACCTATTCACTAACAATCCTTAGTGAATCCCTTCAAAGCCTGTTTTCCAAAGGGACCACAAAGCACTCTCCCTTTGCCTTCCTTCGATCTTTGGGGTTTCCCGGTGCTGTAGAAGGTAGTTACTTCTGTTGTTCACATTGACACCTTCTAGTGCCTTAAGAAAACTCTGAACGTTTTCAGGTCAGGTTTCAAGCCCTGTTCTCCACAGGGACCACAGAGCATTCCCCCTGCGCCTTTGTTCTGTGTTTTGTACTTCCCAGCTGCGGTAGAAGGGAGATACATCTGCTGTTCACATTTACACCTTGTAGTGGCTTATGGAAAGAAGGCCTCCATTGCCCTTCTTTTGGCATATAGTTGTCCTCAACTGAACGTGGCCTACATGTCCCACAACTGTCGGGCAGGCCTTCGCCTACATCTTAGAATCTAGTGCACAGCCTAGTGGCCTATGATATCGTAAGGGCTTTCTGGAGTTAAAGCACCGCTTTGACACAGGCTGCCTTGGACCTGGGGCCTGCCTATTTCTGTGGCGAGAAATGGATTGTGTTAAGAAGAGAAGATATGGAACAACAGTGTTTCCCTGCCACAATTGAGACTGCAACACTCTAAATCCCAGTGAGGAGAAAAACGTTTCCCTTCAAGCTCTCTTTTCCAAAGAAAACACAGAGCATTCTCCCTGCACTTTCCTTCTGAGTTTTGTACTTCCCCGGTGTGGAAGAAGGGAGATACTTTTGCTGTTCACATTTACACCTTCTAGTGGCTTAAGGAAAGAAGGCCTCCATTGCCCTTCTTTTGGCGTATAGTTGTCCTCAACTGAACGTGGCCTACAGGTCCCGGCAGTTTCGGGCAGTCCGTCGTTTACATGTTGCATCCTAGTGCAGAGGCCCATGGCCTAAGACACCGTAAACGCTTCCTGCATTTCAAGCACCGCTTTGACACACGCTGCCTTGGACCTGTGGCTTGCTTGTCTGTGTGACGAGAAAGAGAGAGCTTGAGCTCGAAGCTAGTCGTCCCATGTGGTTTACCTATTCACTAACAATCCTTAGGGAATCCCTTCAAAGCCTGTTTTCCAAAGGCACCACAAAGCACTCTCCCTTTGCCTTCCTTCGGTCTTTGGGGCTTGCCGGTGCTGTAGAAGGTAGATACTTCTGTTGTTCACATTGACACCTTCTAGTGGCTTCAGAAATCCCTGAACGTTTTCAGGTCAGGTTTCAAGCCCTATTCTCCACAAGGACCACAGAGCATTCCCCCTGCGCCTTCGTTCTGTGTTTTGTACTTCCAAGCTGCGGTAGAAGGGAGATACATCTGCTGTTCGCATTTACACCTTCTAGTGGCTTAAGGAAAGAAGGCCTCCATTGCCCTTCTTTTGGCATATAGTTGTCCTCACCTGAAAGTGGCCTACAGGTCCCGGAAGTGTCGGGTAGTCCATCGCCTACATCTTAGAATCTAGTGCACAGCCTAGTGGCCTATGACATCATAAAGGCTTCCTGGAGTTAAAGCACCGCTTTGACACACGCTGCCTTGGACCTGCCGCCTGCCTGTCTGTGTGACGAGAAAAAGAGAGCTTGAGCTCGAGGCTAGTCGTCCCATGTGGTTTACCTATTCACTAGCAATCCTTAGTGAATCCCTTCAAAGCCTGTTTTCCAAAGGGACCACAAAGCACTCTCCCTTTGCCTTCCTTCGGTCTTTGGGGCTTGCCGGTGCTGTAGAAGGTACTTACTTCTGTTGTTCACATTGACACCTTCTAGTGCCTTAAGAAAACTCTGAACGTTTTCAGGTCAGGTTTCAAGCCCTGTTCTCCACAGGGACCACAGAGCATTCCCCCTGCGCCTTTGTTCTGTGTTTTGTACTTCCCAGCTGCGGTAGAAGGGAGATACATCTGCTGTTCACATTTACACCTTGTAGTGGCTTATGGAAAGAAGGCCTCCATTGCCCTTCTTTTGGCATATAGTTGTCCTCAACTGAACGTGGCCTACAGGTCCCAGAACTGTCGGGCAGGCCTTCGCCTACATCTTAGAATCTAGTGCACAGCCTAGTGGCCTATGATATCGTAAGGGCTTTCTGGAGTTAAAGCACCGCTTTGACACAGGCTGCCTTGGACCTGGGGCCTGCCTATTTCTGTGGCGAGAAATGGATTGTGTTAAGAAGAGAAGATATGGAACAACAGTGTTTCCCTGCCACAATTGAGACTGCAACACTCTAAATCCCAGTGAGGAGAAAAACGTTTCCCTTCAAGCTCTCTTTTCCAAAGAAAACACAGAGCATTATCCCTGCACTTTCCTTCTGAGTTTTGTACTTCCCAGGTGTGGAAGAAGGGAGATACTTTTGCTGTTCACATTTACACCTTCTAGTGGCTTAAGGAAAGAAGGCCTCCATTGCCCTTCTTTTGGCGTATAGTTGTCCTCAACTGAACGTGGCCTACAGGTCCCGGCAGTTTCGGGCAGTCCGTCGTTTACATGTTGCATCCTAGTGCAGAGGCCCATGGCCTAAGACACCGTAAACGCTTCCTGCATTTCAAGCACCGCTTTGACACACGCTGCCTTGGACCTGCGGCTTGCTTGTCTGTGTGACGAGAAAAAGAGAGCTTGAGCTCGAGGCTAGTTGTCCCATGTGGTTTACCTATTCACTAACAATCCTTAGGGAATCCCTTCAAAGCCTGTTTTCCAAAGGCACCACAAAGCACTCTCCCTTTGCCTTCCTTCGGTCTTTGGGGCTTGCCGGTGCTGTAGAAGGTAGATACTTCTGTTGTTCACATTGACACCTTCTAGTGGCTTCAGAAATCGCTGAACGTTTTCAGGTCAGGTTTCAAGCCCTATTCTCCACAAGGACAACAGAGCATTCCCCCTGCGCCTTCGTTCTGTGTTTTGTACTTCCCAGCTGCGGTAGAAGGGAGATACATGTGCTGTTCACATTTACACCTTGTAGTGGCTTATGGAAAGAAGGCCTCCATTGCCCTTCTTTTGGCATATAGTTGTCCTCAACTGAACGTGGCCTACAGGTCCCAGAACTGTCGGGCAGGCCTTCGCCTACATCTTACAATCTAGTGCACAGCCTAGTGGCCTATGATTTCGTAAGGGCTTTCTGGAGTTAAAGCACTGCTTTGACACAGGCTGCCTTGGACCTGGGGCCTGCCTATTTCTGTGACGAGAAATGGATTGTGTTAAGAAGAGAAGATATGGAACAACAGTGTTTCCCTGCCACAATTGAGACTGCAACACTCTAAATCCCAGTGAGGAGAAAAACGTTTCCCTTCAAGCTCTCTTTTCCAAAGAAAACACAGAGCATTCTCCCTGCACTTTCCTTTTGAGTTTTGTACTTCCCAGGTGTGGAAGAAGGGAGATACTTTTGCTGTTCACATTTACACCTTCTAGTGGCTTAAGGAAAGAAGGCCTCCATTGCCCTTCTTTTGGCGTATAGTTGTCCTCAACTGAACGTGGCTTACACGTCCCAGAAGTTTCGGGCAGTCCGTCGTTTACATGTTGCATCCTAGTGCAGAGGCCCATGGCCTAAGACACCGTAAACGCTTCCTGCATTTCAAGCACCGCTTTGACACACGCTGCCTTGGACCTGCGGCTTGCTTGTCTGTGTGACGAGAAAAAGAGAGCTTGAGCTCGAGGCTAGTCGTCCCATGTGGTTTACCTATTCACTAACAATCCTTAGTGAATCCCTTCAAAGCCTGTTTTCCAAAGGCACCACAAAGCACTCTCCCTTTGCCTTCCTTCGGTCTTTGGGGCTTGCCGGTGCTGTAGAAGGTACTTACTTCTGTTGCTCACATTGACACCTTCTAGTGCCTTAAGAAAACTCTGAACGTTTTCAGGTCAGGTTTCAAGCCCTGTTCTCCACAGGGACCACAGAGCATTCCCCCTGCGCCTTTGTTCTGTGTTTTGTACTTCCCAGCTGCGGTAGAAGGGAGATACATCTGCTGTTCACATTTACACCTTGTAGTGGCTTATGGAAAGAAGGCCTCCATTGCCCTTCTTTTGGCATATAGTTGTCCTCAACTGAACGTGGCCTACATGTCCCACAACTGTCGGGCAGGCCTTCGCCTACATCTTAGAATCTAGTGCACAGCCTAGTGGCCTATGATATCGTAAGGGCTTTCTGGAGTTAAAGCACCGCTTTGACACAGGCTGCCTTGGACCTGGGGCCTGCCTATTTCTGTGACGAGAAATGGATTGTGTTAAGAAGAGAAGATATGGAACAACAGTGTTTCCCTGCCACAATTGAGACTGCAACACTCTAAATCCCAGTGAGGAGAAAAACGTTTCCCTTCAAGCTCTCTTTTCCAAAGAAAACACAGAGCATTCTCCCTGCACTTTCCTTTTGAGTTTTGTACTTCCCAGGTGTGGAAGAAGGGAGATACTTTTGCTGTTCACATTTACACCTTCTAGTGGCTTAAGGAAAGAAGGCCTCCATTGCCCTTCTTTTGGCGTATAGTTGTCCTCAACTGAACGTGGCCTACAGGTCCCGGCAGTTTCGGGCAGTCCGTCGTTTACATGTTGCATCCTAGTGCAGAGGCCCATGGCCTAAGACACCGTAAACGCTTCCTGCATTTCAAGCACCGCTTTGACACACGCTGCCTTGGACCTGCGGCTTGCTTGTCTGTGTGACGAGAAAAAGAGAGCTTGAGCTCGAGGCTAGTCGTCCCATGTGGTTTACCTATTCACTAACAATCCTTAGGGAATCCCTTCAAAGCCTGTTTTCCAAAGGCACCACAAAGCACTCTCCCTTTGCCTTCCTTCGGTCTTTGGGGCTTGCCGGTGCTGTAGAAGGTAGATACTTCTGTTGTTCACATTGACACCTTCTAGTGGCTTCAGAAATCGCTGAACGTTTTCAGGTCAGGTTTCAAGCCCTATTCTCCACAAGGACCACAGAGCATTCCCCCTGCGCCTTCGTTCTGTGTTTTGTACTTCCAAGCTGCGGTAGAAGGGAGATACATCTGCTGTTCACATTTACACCTTCTAGTGGCTTAAGGAAAGAAGGCCTCCATTGCCCTTCTTTTGGCATATAGTTGTCCTCACCTGAAAGTGGCCTACAGGTCCCGGAAGTGTCGGGTAGTCCATCGCCTACATCTTAGAATCTAGTGCACAGCCTAGTGGCCTATGACATCATAAAGGCTTCCTGGAGTTAAAGCACCGCTTTGACACACGCTGCCTTGGACCTGCCACCTGCCTGTCTGTGTGACGAGAAAAAGAGAGCTTGAGCTCGAGGCTAGTCGTCCCATGTGGTTTACCTATTCACTAACAATCCTTAGGGAATCCCTTCAAAGCCTGTTTTCCAAAGGCACCACAAAGCACTCTCCCTTTGCCTTCCTTCGGTCTTTGGGGCTTGCCGGTGCTGTAGAAGGTAGATACTTCTGTTGTTCACTTTGACACCTTCTAGTGGCTTCAGAAATCCCTGAATGTTTTCAGGTCAGGTTTCAAGCCCTATTCTCCACAAGGACCACAGAGCATTCCCCCTGCGCCTTCGTTCTGTGTTTTGTACTTCCAAGCTGCGGTAGAAGGGAGATACATCTGCTGTTCGCATTTACACCTTCTAGTGGCTTAAGGAAAGAAGGCCTCCATTGCCCTTCTTTTGGCATATAGTTGTCCTCACCTGAAAGTGGCCTACAGGTCCCGGAAGTGTCGGGTAGTCCATCGCCTACATCTTAGAATCTAGTGCACAGCCTAGTGGCCTATGACATCATAAAGGCTTCCTGGAGTTAAAGCACCGCTTTGACACACGCTGCCTTGGACCTGCCGCCTGCCTGTCTGTGTGACGAGAAAAAGAGAGCTTGAGCTCGAGGCTAGTCGTCCCATGTGGTTTACCTATTCACTAGCAATCCTTAGTGAATCCTTTCAAAGCCTGTTTTCCAAAGGGACCACAAAGCACTCTCCCTTTGCCTTCCTTCGGTCTTTGGGGCTTGCCGGTGCTGTAGAAGGTAGATACTTCTGTTGTTCACATTGACACCTTCTAGTGGCTTCAGAAATCGCTGAACGTTTTCAGGTCAGGTTTCAAGCCCTATTCTCCACAAGGACCACAGAGCATTCCCCCTGCGCCTTCGTTCTGTGTTTTGTACTTCCAAGCTGCGGTAGAAGGGAGATACATCTGCTGTTCGCATTTACACCTTCTAGTGGCTTAAGGAAAGAAGGCCTCCATTGCCCTTCTTTTGGCATATAGTTGTCCTCACCTGAAAGTGGCCTACAGGTCCCGGAAGTGTCGGGTAGTCCATCGCCTACATCTTAGAATCTAGTGCACAGCCTAGTGGCCTATGACATCATAAAGGCTTCCTGGAGTTAAAGCACCGCTTTGACACACGCTGCCTTGGACCTGCCGCCTGCCTGTCTGTGTGACGAGAAAAAGAGAGCTTGAGCTCGAGGCTAGTAGTCCCATGTGGTTTACCTATTCACTAGCAATCCTTAGTGAATCCCTTCAAACCCTGTTTTCCAAAGGGACCACAAAGCACTCTCCCTTTGCCTTCCTTCGGTCTTTGGTGCTTGCCGGTGCTGTAGAAGGTACTTACTTCTGTTGTTCACATTGACACCTTCTAGTGCCTTAAGAAAACTCTGAACGTTTTCAGGTCAGGTTTCAAGCCCTGTTCTCCACAGGGACCACAGAGCATTCCCCCTGCGCCTTTGTTCTGTGTTTTGTACTTCCCAGCTGCGGTAGAAGGGAGATACATCTGCTGTTCACATTTACACCTTCTAGTGGCTTATGGAAAGAAGGCCTCCATTGCCCTTCTTTTGGCATATAGTTGTCCTCAACTGAACGTGGCCTATAGGTCCCAGAACTGTCGGGCAGGCCTTCGCCTACATCTTAGAATCTAGTGCACAGCCTAGTGGCCTATGATTTCGTAAGGGCTTTCTGGAGTTAAAGCACTGCTTTGACACAGGCTGCCTTGGACCTGGGGCCTGCCTATTTCTGTGACGAGAAACGGATTGTGTTAAGAAGAGAAGATATGGAACAACAGTGTTTCCCTGCCACAATTGAGACTGCAACACTCTAAATCCCAGTGAGGAGAAAAACGTTTCCCTTCAAGCTCTCTTTTCCAAAGAAAACACAGAGCATTCTCCCTGCACTTTCCTTTTGAGTTTTGTACTTCCCAGGTGTGGAAGAAGGGAGATACTTTTGCTGTTCACATTTACACCTTCTAGTGGCTTAAGGAAAGAAGGCCTCCATTGCCCTTCTTTTGGCGTATAGTTGTCCTCAACTGAACGTGGCTTACACGTCCCAGAAGTTTCGGGCAGTCCGTCGTTTACATGTTGCATCCTAGTGCAGAGGCCCATGGCCTAAGACACCGTAAACGCTTCCTGCATTTCAAGCACCGCTTTGACACACGCTGCCTTGGACCTGCGGCTTGCTTGTCTGTGTGACGAGAAAAAGAGAGCTTGAGCTCGAGGCTAGTCGTCCCATGTGGTTTACCTATTCACTAACAAGCCTTAGGGAATCCCTTCAAAGCCTGTTTTCCAAAGGCACCACAAAGCACTCTCCCTTTGCCTTCCTTCGGTCTTTGGGGCTTGCCGGTGCTGTAGAAGGTAGATACTTCTGTTGTTCACATTGACACCTTCTAGTGGCTTCAGAAATCCCTGAACGTTTTCAGGTCAGGTTTCAAGCCCTATTCTCCACAAGGACCACAGAGCATTCCCCCTGCACCTTCGTTCTGTGTTTTGTACTTCCAAGCTGCGGTAGAAGGGAGATACATCTGCTGTTCGCATTTACACCTTCTAGTGGCTTAAGGAAAGAAGGCCTCCTTTGCCCTTCTTTTGGCATATAGTTGTCCTCACCTGAAAGTGGCCTACAGGTCCCGGAAGTGTCGGGTAGTCCATCGCCTACATCTTAGAATCTAGTGCACAGCCTAGTGGCCTATGACATCATAAAGGCTTCCTGGAGTTAAAGCACCGCTTTGACACACGCTGCCTTGGACCTGCCGCCTGCCTGTCTGTGTGACGAGAAAAAGAGAGCTTGAGCTCGAGGCTAGTCGTCCCATGTGGTTTACCTATTCACTAGCAATCCTTAGTGAATCCCTTCAAACCCTGTTTTCCAAAGGGACCACAAAGCACTCTCCCTTTGCCTTCCTTCGGTCTTTGGGGCTTGCCTGTGCTGTAGAAGGTACTTACTTCTGTTGTTCACATTGACACCTTCTAGTGCCTTAAGAAAACTCTGAACGTTTTCAGGTCAGGTTTCAAGCCCTGTTCTCCACAGGGACCACAGAGCATTCCCCCTGCGCCTTTGTTCTGTGTTTTGTACTTCCCAGCTGCGGTAGAAGGGAGATACATCTGCTGTTCACATTTACACCTTGTAGTGGCTTATGGAAAGAAGGCCTCCATTGCCCTTCTTTTGGCATATAGTTGTCCTCAACTGAACGTGGCCTATAGGTCCCAGAACTGTCGGGCAGGCCTTCGCCTACATCTTAGAATCTAGTGCACAGCCTAGTGGCCTATGATTTCGTAAGGGCTTTCTGGAGTTAAAGCACTGCTTTGACACAGGCTGCCTTGGACCTGGGGCCTGCCTATTTCTGTGACGAGAAACGGATTGTGTTAAGAAGAGAAGATATGGAACAACAGTGTTTCCCTGCCACAATTGAGACTGCAACACTCTAAATCCCAGTGAGGAGAAAAACGTTTCCCTTCAAGCTCTCTTTTCCAAAGAAAACACAGAGCATTCTCCCTGCACTTTCCTTTTGAGTTTTGTACTTCCCAGGTGTGGAAGAAGGGAGATACTTTTGCTGTTCACATTTACACCTTCTAGTGGCTTAAGGAAAGAAGGCCTCCATTGCCCTTCTTTTGGCGTATAGTTGTCCTCAACTGAACGTGGCCTACAGGTCCCGGCAGTTTCGGGCAGTCCGTCGTTTACATGTTGCATCCTAGTGCAGAGGCCCATGGCCTAAGACACCGTAAACGCTTCCTGCATTTCAAGCACCGCTTTGACACACGCTGCCTTGGACCTGCGGCTTGCTTGTCTGTGTGACGAGAAAGAGAGAGCTTGAGCTCGAAGCTAGTCGTCCCATGTGGTTTACCTATTCACTAACAATCCTTAGTGAATCCCTTCAAAGCCTGTTTTCCAAAGGCACCACAAAGCACTCTCCCTTTGCCTTCCTTCGGTCTTTGGGGCTTGCCGGTGCTGTAGAAGGTAGATACTTCTGTTGTTCACATTGACACCTTCTAGTGGCTTCAGAAATCCCTGAACGTTTTCAGGTCAGGTTTCAAGCCCTATTCTCCACAAGGACCACAGAGCATTCCCCCTGCGCCTTCGTTCTGTGTTTTGTACTTCCAAGCTGCGGTAGAAGGGAGATACATCTGCTGTTCGCATTTACACCTTCTAGTGGCTTAAGGAAAGAAGGCCTCCATTGCCCTTCTTTTGGCATATAGTTGTCCTCACCTGAAAGTGGCCTACAGGTCCCGGAAGTGTCGGGTAGTCCATCGCCTACATCTTAGAATCTAGTGCACAGCCTAGTGGCCTATGACATCATAAAGGCTTCCTGGAGTTAAAGCACCGCTTTGACACACGCTGCCTTGGACCTGCCGCCTGCCTGTCTGTGTGACGAGAAAAAGAGAGCTTGAGCTCGAGGCTAGTCGTCCCATGTGGTTTACCTATTCACTAGCAATCCTTAGTGAATCCCTTCAAAGCCTGTTTTCCAAAGGGACCACAAAGCACTCTCCCTTTGCCTTCCTTCGGTCTTTGGGGCTTGCCGGTGCTGTAGAAGGTAGATACTTCTGTTGTTCACATTGACACCTTCTAGTGCCTTAAGAAAACTCTGAACGTTTTCAGGTCAGGTTTCAAGCCCTGTTCTCCACAGGGACCACAGAGCATTCCCCCTGCGCCTTTGTTCTGTGTTTTGTACTTCCCAGCTGCGGTAGAAGGGAGATACATCTGCTGTTCACATTTACACCTTGTAGTGGCTTATGGAAAGAAGGCCTCCATTGCCCTTCTTTTGGCATATAGTTGTCCTCAACTGAACGTGGCCTACAGGTCCCAGAACTGTCGGGCAGGCCTTCGCCTACATCTTAGAATCTAGTGCACAGCCTAGTGGCCTATGATATCGTAAGGGCTTTCTGGAGTTAAAGCACCGCTTTGACACAGGCTGCCTTGGACCTGGGGCCTGCCTATTTCTGTGGCGAGAAATGGATTGTGTTAAGAAGAGAAGATATGGAACAACAGTGTTTCCCTGCCACAATTGAGACTGCAACACTCTAAATCCCAGTGAGGAGAAAAACGTTTCCCTTCAAGCTCTCTTTTCCAAAGAAAACACAGAGCATTCTCCCTGCACTTTCCTTCTGAGTTCTGTACTTCCCAGGTGTGGAAGAAGGGAGATACTTTTGCTGTTCACATTTACACCTTCTAGTGGCTTAAGGAAAGAAGGCCTCCATTGCCCTTCTTTTGGCGTATAGTTGTCCTCAACTGAACGTGGCCTACAGGTCCCGGCAGTTTCGGGCAGTCCGTCGTTTACATGTTGCATCCTAGTGCAGAGGCCCATGGCCTAAGACACCGTAAACGCTTCCTGCATTTCAAGCACCGCTTTGACACACGCTGCCTTGGACCTGCGGCTTGCTTGTCTGTGTGACGAGAAAAAGAGAGCTTGAGCTCGAGGCTAGTCGTCCAATGTTATTTACCTATTCACTAACAAGCCTTAGGGAATCCCTTCAAAGCCTGTTTTCCAAAGGCACCACAAAGCACTCTCCCTTTGCCTTCCTTCGGTCTTTGGGGCTTGCCGGTGCTGTAGAAGGTAGATACTTCTGTTGTTCACATTGACACCTTCTAGTGGCTTCAGAAATCCCTGAACGTTTTCAGGTCAGGTTTCAAGCCCTATTCTCCACAAGGACCACAGAGCATTCCCCCTGCGCCTTCGTTCTGTGTTTTTTACTTCCCAGCTGCGGTAGAAGGGAGATACATCTGCTGTTCGCATTTACACCTTCTAGTGGCTTAAGGAAAGAAGGCCTCCATTGCCCTTCTTTTGGCATATAGTTGTCCTCACCTGAAAGTGGCCTACAGGTCCCGGAAGTGTCGGGTAGTCCATCGCCTACATCTTAGAATCTAGTGCACAGCCTAGTGGCCTATGACATCATAAAGGCTTCCTGGAGTTAAAGCACCGCTTTGACACACGCTGCCTTGGACCTGCCGCCTGCCTGTCTGTGTGACGAGAAAAAGAGAGCTTGAGCTCGAGGCTAGTAGTCCCATGTGGTTTACCTATTCACTAACAATCCTTAGTGAATCCCTTCAAAGCCTGTTTTCCAAAGGGACCACAAAGCACTCTCCCTTTGCCTTCCTTCGATCTTTGGGGTTTCCCGGTGCTGTAGAAGGTAGTTACTTCTGTTGTTCACATTGACACCTTCTAGTGCCTTAAGAAAACTCTGAACGTTTTCAGGTCAGGTTTCAAGCCCTGTTCTCCACAGGGACCACAGAGCATTCCCCCTGCGCCTTTGTTCTGTGTTTTGTACTTCCCAGCTGCGGTAGAAGGGAGATACATCTGCTGTTCACATTTACACCTTGTAGTGGCTTATGGAAAGAAGGCCTCCATTGCCCTTCTTTTGGCATATAGTTGTCCTCAACTGAACGTGGCCTACATGTCCCACAACTGTCGGGCAGGCCTTCGCCTACATCTTAGAATCTAGTGCACAGCCTAGTGGCCTATGATATCGTAAGGGCTTTCTGGAGTTAAAGCACCGCTTTGACACAGGCTGCCTTGGACCTGGGGCCTGCCTATTTCTGTGGCGAGAAATGGATTGTGTTAAGAAGAGAAGATATGGAACAACAGTGTTTCCCTGCCACAATTGAGACTGCAACACTCTAAATCCCAGTGAGGAGAAAAACGTTTCCCTTCAAGCTCTCTTTTCCAAAGAAAACACAGAGCATTCTCCCTGCACTTTCCTTCTGAGTTTTGTACTTCCCCGGTGTGGAAGAAGGGAGATACTTTTGCTGTTCACATTTACACCTTCTAGTGGCTTAAGGAAAGAAGGCCTCCATTGCCCTTCTTTTGGCGTATAGTTGTCCTCAACTGAACGTGGCCTACAGGTCCCGGCAGTTTCGGGCAGTCCGTCGTTTACATGTTGCATCCTAGTGCAGAGGCCCATGGCCTAAGACACCGTAAACGCTTCCTGCATTTCAAGCACCGCTTTGACACACGCTGCCTTGGACCTGCGGCTTGCTTGTCTGTGTGACGAGAAAGAGAGAGCTTGAGCTCGAAGCTAGTCGTCCCATGTGGTTTACCTATTCACTAACAAGCCTTAGGGAATCCCTTCAAAGCCTGTTTTCCAAAGGCACCACAAAGCACTCTCCCTTTGCCTTCCTTCGGTCTTTGGGGCTTGCCGGTGCTGTAGAAGGTAGATACTTCTGTTGTTCACATTGACACCTTCTAGTGGCTTCAGAAATCCCTGAACGTTTTCAGGTCAGGTTTCAAGCCCTATTCTCCACAAGGACCACAGAGCATTCCCCCTGCGCCTTCGTTCTGTGTTTTGTACTTCCAAGCTGCGGTAGAAGGGAGATACATCTGCTGTTCGCATTTACACCTTCTAGTGGCTTAAGGAAAGAAGGCCTCCATTGCCCTTCTTTTGGCATATAGTTGTCCTCACCTGAAAGTGGCCTACAGGTCCCGGAAGTGTCGGGTAGTCCATCGCCTACATCTTAGAATCTAGTGCACAGCCTAGTGGCCTATGACATCATAAAGGCTTCCTGGAGTTAAAGCACCGCTTTGACACACGCTGCCTTGGACCTGCCGCCTGCCTGTCTGTGTGACGAGAAAAAGAGAGCTTGAGCTCGAGGCTAGTCGTCCCATGTGGTTTACCTATTCACTAGCAATCCTTAGTGAATCCCTTCAAAGCCTGTTTTCCAAAGGGACCACAAAGCACTCTCCCTTTGCCTTCCTTCGGTCTTTGGGGCTTGCCGGTGCTGTAGAAGGTAGTTACTTCTGTTGTTCACATTGACACCTTCTAGTGCCTTAAGAAAACTCTGAACGTTTTCAGGTCAGGTTTCAAGCCCTGTTCTCCACAGGGACCACAGAGCATTCCCCCTGCACCTTTGTTCTGTGTTTTGTACTTCCCAGCTGCGGTAGAAGGGAGATACATCTGCTGTTCACATTTACACCTTGTAGTGGCTTATGGAAAGAAGGCCTCCATTGCCCTTCTTTTGGCATATAGTTGTCCTCAACTGAACGTGGCCTACAGGTCCCAGAACTGTCGGGCAGGCCTTCACCTACATCTTAGAATCTAGTGCACAGCCTAGTGGCCTATGATATCGTAAGGGCTTTCTGGAGTTAAAGCACCGCTTTGACACAGGCTGCCTTGGACCTGGGGCCTGCCTATTTCTGTGGCGAGAAATGGATTGTGTTAAGAAGAGAAGATATGGAACAACAGTGTTTCCCTGCCACAATTGAGACTGCAACACTCTAAATCCCAGTGAGGAGAAAAACGTTTCCCTTCAAGCTCTCTTTTCCAAAGAAAACACAGAGCATTCTCCCTGCACTTTCCTTCTGAGTTTTGTACTTCCCAGGTGTGGAAGAAGGGAGATACTTTTGCTGTTCACATTTACACCTTCTAGTGGCTTAAGGAAAGAAGGCCTCCATTGCCCTTCTTTTGGCGTATAGTTGTCCTCAACTGAACGTGGCCTACAGGTCCCGGCAGTTTCGGGCAGTCCGTCGTTTACATGTTGCATCCTAGTGCAGAGGCCCATGGCCTAAGACACCGTAAAGGCTTCCTGCATTTCAAGCACCGCTTTGACACACGCTGCCTTGGACCTGCGGCTTGCTTGTCTGTGTGACGAGAAAAAGAGAGCTTGAGCTCGAGGCTAGTTGTCCCATGTGGTTTACCTATTCACTAACAATCCTTAGGGAATCCCTTCAAAGCCTGTTTTCCAAAGGCACCACAAAGCACTCTCCCTTTGCCTTCCTTCGGTCTTTGGGGCTTGCCGGTGCTGTAGAAGGTAGATACTTCTGTTGTTCACATTGACACCTTCTAGTGGCTTCAGAAATCGCTGAACGTTTTCAGGTCAGGTTTCAAGCCCTATTCTCCACAAGGACAACAGAGCATTCCCCCTGCGCCTTCGTTCTGTGTTTTGTACTTCCCAGCTGCGGTAGAAGGGAGATACATCTGCTGTTCACATTTACACCTTGTAGTGGCTTATGGAAAGAAGGCCTCCATTGCCCTTCTTTTGGCATATAGTTGTCCTCAACTGAACGTGGCCTACAGGTCCCAGAAGTGTCGGGCAGGCCTTCGCCTACATCTTACAATCTAGTGCACAGCCTAGTGGCCTATGATTTCGTAAGGGCTTTCTGGAGTTAAAGCACTGCTTTGACACAGGCTGCCTTGGACCTGGGGCCTGCCTATTTCTGTGACGAGAAATGGATTGTGTTAAGAAGAGAAGATATGGAACAACAGTGTTTCCCTGCCACAATTGAGACTGCAACACTCTAAATCCCAGTGAGGAGAAAAACGTTTCCCTTCAAGCTCTCTTTTCCAAAGAAAACACAGAGCATTCTCCCTGCACTTTCCTTTTGAGTTTTGTACTTCCCAGGTGTGGAAGAAGGGAGATACTTTTGCTGTTCACATTTACACCTTCTAGTGGCTTAAGGAAAGAAGGCCTCCATTGCCCTTCTTTTGGCGTATAGTTGTCCTCAACTGAACGTGGCTTACACGTCCCAGAAGTTTCGGGCAGTCCGTCGTTTACATGTTGCATCCTAGTGCAGAGGCCCATGGCCTAAGACACCGTAAACGCTTCCTGCATTTCAAGCACCGCTTTGACACACGCTGCCTTGGACCTGCGGCTTGCTTGTCTGTGTGACGAGAAAAAGAGAGCTTGAGCTCGAGGCTAGTCGTCCCATGTGGTTTACCTATTCACTAACAATCCTTAGTGAATCCCTTCAATGCCTGTTTTCCAAAGGCAACACAAAGCACTCTCCCTTTGCCTTCCTTCGGTCTTTGGGGCTTGCCGGTGCTGTAGAAGGTACTTACTTCTGTTGCTCACATTGACACCTTCTAGTGCCTTAAGAAAACTCTGAACGTTTTCAGGTCAGGTTTCAAGCCCTGTTCTCCACAGGGACCACAGAGCATTCCCCCTGCGCCTTTGTTCTGTGTTTTGTACTTCCCAGCTGCGGTAGAAGGGAGATACATCTGCTGTTCACATTTACACCTTGTAGTGGCTTATGGAAAGAAGGCCTCCATTGCCCTTCTTTTGGCATATAGTTGTCCTCAACTGAACGTGGCCTACATGTCCCACAACTGTCGGGCAGGCCTTCGCCTACATCTTAGAATCTAGTGCACAGCCTAGTGGCCTATGATATCGTAAGGGCTTTCTGGAGTTAAAGCACCGCTTTGACACAGGCTGCCTTGGACCTGGGGCCTGCCTATTTCTGTGACGAGAAATGGATTGTGTTAAGAAGAGAAGATATGGAACAACAGTGTTTCCCTGCCACAATTGAGACTGCAACACTCTAAATCCCAGTGAGGAGAAAAACGTTTCCCTTCAAGCTCTCTTTTCCAAAGAAAACACAGAGCATTCTCCCTGCACTTTCCTTTTGAGTTTTGTACTTCCCAGGTGTGGAAGAAGGGAGATACTTTTGCTGTTCACATTTACACCTTCTAGTGGCTTAAGGAAAGAAGGCCTCCATTGCCCTTCTTTTGGCGTATAGTTGTCCTCAACTGAACGTGGCCTACAGGTCCCGGCAGTTTCGGGCAGTCCGTCGTTTACATGTTGCATCCTAGTGCAGAGGCCCATGGCCTAAGACACCGTAAACGCTTCCTGCATTTCAAGCACCGCTTTGACACACGCTGCCTTGGACCTGCGGCTTGCTTGTCTGTGTGACGAGAAAAAGAGAGCTTGAGCTCGAGGCTAGTCGTCCCATGTGGTTTACCTATTCACTAACAATCCTTAGTGAATCCCTTCAAAGCCTGTTTTCCAAAGGCACCACAAAGCACTCTCCCTTTGCCTTCCTTCGGTCTTTGGGGCTTGCCGGTGCTGTAGAAGGTAGATACTTCTGTTGTTCACATTGACACCTTCTAGTGGCTTCAGAAATGGCTGAACGTTTTCAGGTCAGGTTTCAAGCCCTATTCTCCACAAGGACCACAGAGCATTCCCCCTGCGCCTTCGTTCTGTGTTTTGTACTTCCAAGCTGCGGTAGAAGGGAGATACATCTGCTGTTCACATTTACACCTTCTAGTGGCTTAAGGAAAGAAGGCCTCCATTGCCCTTCTTTTGGCATATAGTTGTCCTCACCTGAAAGTGGCCTACAGGTCCCGGAAGTGTCGGGTAGTCCATCGCCTACATCTTAGAATCTAGTGCACAGCCTAGTGGCCTATGACATCATAAAGGCTTCCTGGAGTTAAAGCACCGCTTTGACACACGCTGCCTTGGACCTGCCACCTGCCTGTCTGTGTGACGAGAAAAAGAGAGCTTGAGCTCGAGGCTAGTCGTCCCATGTGGTTTACCTATTCACTAACAATCCTTAGGGAATCCCTTCAAAGCCTGTTTTCCAAAGGCACCACAAAGCACTCTCCCTTTGCCTTCCTTCGGTCTTTGGGGCTTGCCGGTGCTGTAGAAGGTAGATACTTCTGTTGTTCACTTTGACACCTTCTAGTGGCTTCAGAAATCCCTGAATGTTTTCAGGTCAGGTTTCAAGCCCTATTCTCCACAAGGACCACAGAGCATTCCCCCTGCGCCTTCGTTCTGTGTTTTGTACTTCCAAGCTGCGGTAGAAGGGAGATACATCTGCTGTTCGCATTTACACCTTCTAGTGGCTTAAGGAAAGAAGGCCTCCATTGCCCTTCTTTTGGCATATAGTTGTCCTCACCTGAAAGTGGCCTACAGGTCCCGGAAGTGTCGGGTAGTCCATCGCCTACATCTTAGAATCTAGTGCACAGCCTAGTGGCCTATGACATCATAAAGGCTTCCTGGAGTTAAAGCACCGCTTTGACACACGCTGCCTTGGACCTGCCGCCTGCCTGTCTGTGTGACGAGAAAAAGAGAGCTTGAGCTCGAGGCTAGTCGTCCCATGTGGTTTACCTATTCACTAGCAATCCTTAGTGAATCCCTTCAAAGCCTGTTTTCCAAAGGGACCACAAAGCACTCTCCCTTTGCCTTCCTTCGGTCTTTGGGGCTTGCCGGTGCTGTAGAAGGTAGTTACTTCTGTTGTTCACATTGACACCTTCTAGTGCCTTAAGAAAACTCTGAACGTTTTCAGGTCAGGTTTCAAGCCCTGTTCTCCACAGGGACCACAGAGCATTCCCCCTGCGCCTTTGTTCTGTGTTTTGTACTTCCCAGCTGCGGTAGAAGGGAGATACATCTGCTGTTCACATTTACACCTTGTAGTGGCTTATGGAAAGAAGGCCTCCATTGCCCTTCTTTTGGCATATAGTTGTCCTCAACTGAACGTGGCCTACAGGTCCCAGAACTGTCGGGCAGGCCTTCGCCTACATCTTAGAATCTAGTGCACAGCCTAGTGGCCTATGATATCGTAAGGGCTTTCTGGAGTTAAAGCACCGCTTTGACACAGGCTGCCTTGGACCTGGGGCCTGCCTTTTTCTGTGGCGAGAAATGGATTGTGTTAAGAAGAGAAGATATGGAACAACAGTGTTTCCCTGCCACAATTGAGACTGCAACACTCTAAATCCCAGTGAGGAGAAAAACGTTTCCCTTCAAGCTCTCTTTTCCAAAGAAAACACAGAGCATTCTCCCTGCACTTTCCTTCTGAGTTTTGTACTTCCCAGGTGTGGAAGAAGGGAGATACTTTTGCTGTTCACATTTACACCTTCTAGTGGCTTAAGGAAAGAAGGCCTCCATTGCCCTTCTTTTGGCGTATAGTTGTCCTCAACTGAACGTGGCCTACAGGTCCCGGCAGTTTCGGGCAGTCCGTCGTTTACATGTTGCATCCTAGTGCAGAGGCCCATGGCCTAAGACACCGTAAAGGCTTCCTGCATTTCAAGCACCGCTTTGACACACGCTGCCTTGGACCTGCGGCTTGCTTGTCTGTGTGACGAGAAAAAGAGAGCTTGAGCTCGAGGCTAGTTGTCCCATGTGGTTTACCTATTCACTAACAATCCTTAGGGAATCCCTTCAAAGCCTGTTTTCCAAAGGCACCACAAAGCACTCTCCCTTTGCCTTCCTTCGGTCTTTGGGGCTTGCCGGTGCTGTAGAAGGTAGATACTTCTGTTGTTCACATTGACACCTTCTAGTGGCTTCAGAAATCGCTGAACGTTTTCAGGTCAGGTTTCAAGCCCTATTCTCCACAAGGACAACAGAGCATTCCCCCTGCGCCTTCGTTCTGTGTTTTGTACTTCCCAGCTGCGGTAGAAGGGAGATACATCTGCTGTTCACATTTACACCTTGTAGTGGCTTATGGAAAGAAGGCCTCCATTGCCCTTCTTTTGGCATATAGTTGTCCTCAACTGAACGTGGCCTACAGGTCCCAGAACTGTCGGGCAGGCCTTCGCCTACATCTTACAATCTAGTGCACAGCCTAGTGGCCTATGATTTCGTAAGGGCTTTCTGGAGTTAAAGCACTGCTTTGACACAGGCTGCCTTGGACCTGGGGCCTGCCTATTTCTGTGACGAGAAATGGATTGTGTTAAGAAGAGAAGATATGGAACAACAGTGTTTCCCTGCCACAATTGAGACTGCAACACTCTAAATCCCAGTGAGGAGAAAAACGTTTCCCTTCAAGCTCTCTTTTCCAAAGAAAACACAGAGCATTCTCCCTGCACTTTCCTTTTGAGTTTTGTACTTCCCAGGTGTGGAAGAAGGGAGATACTTTTGCTGTTCACATTTACACCTTCTAGTGGCTTAAGGAAAGAAGGCCTCCATTGCCCTTCTTTTGGCGTATAGTTGTCCTCAACTGAACGTGGCTTACACGTCCCAGAAGTTTCGGGCAGTCCGTCGTTTACATGTTGCATCCTAGTGCAGAGGCCCATGGCCTAAGACACCGTAAACGCTTCCTGCATTTCAAGCACCGCTTTGACACACGCTGCCTTGGACCTGCGGCTTGCTTGTCTGTGTGACGAGAAAAAGAGAGCTTGAGCTCGAGGCTAGTCGTCCCATGTGGTTTACCTATTCACTAACAATCCTTAGTGAATCCCTTCAAAGCCTGTTTTCCAAAGGCACCACAAAGCACTCTCCCTTTGCCTTCCTTCGGTCTTTGGGGCTTGCCGGTGCTGTAGAAGGTACTTACTTCTGTTGCTCACATTGACACCTTCTAGTGCCTTAAGAAAACTCTGAACGTTTTCAGGTCAGGTTTCAAGCCCTGTTCTCCACAGGGACCACAGAGCATTCCCCCTGCGCCTTTGTTCTGTGTTTTGTACTTCCCAGCTGCGGTAGAAGGGAGATACATCTGCTGTTCACATTTACACCTTGTAGTGGCTTATGGAAAGAAGGCCTCCATTGCCCTTCTTTTGGCATATAGTTGTCCTCAACTGAACGTGGCCTACATGTCCCACAACTGTCGGGCAGGCCTTCGCCTACATCTTAGAATCTAGTGCACAGCCTAGTGGCCTATGATATCGTAAGGGCTTTCTCGAGTTAAAGCACCGCTTTGACACAGGCTGCCTTGGACCTGGGGCCTGCCTATTTCTGTGACGAGAAATGGATTGTGTTAAGAAGAGAAGATATGGAACAACAGTGTTTCCCTGCCACAATTGAGACTGCAACACTCTAAATCCCAGTGAGGAGAAAAACGTTTCCCTTCAAGCTCTCTTTTCCAAAGAAAACACAGAGCATTCTCCCTGCACTTTCCTTTTGAGTTTTGTACTTCCCAGGTGTGGAAGAAGGGAGATACTTTTGCTGTTCACATTTACACCTTCTAGTGGCTTAAGGAAAGAAGGCCTCCATTGCCCTTCTTTTGGCGTATAGTTGTCCTCAACTGAACGTGGCCTACAGGTCCCGGCAGTTTCGGGCAGTCCGTCGTTTACATGTTGCATCCTAGTGCAGAGGCCCATGGCCTAAGACACCGTAAACGCTTCCTGCATTTCAAGCACCGCTTTGACACACGCTGCCTTGGACCTGCGGCTTGCTTGTCTGTGTGATGAGAAAAAGAGAGCTTGAGCTCGAGGCTAGTCGTCCCATGTGGTTTACCTATTCACTAACAATCCTTAGTGAATCCCTTCAAAGCCTGTTTTCCAAAGGCACCACAAAGCACTCTCCCTTTGCCTTCCTTCGGTCTTTGGGGCTTGCCGGTGCTGTAGAAGGTAGATACTTCTGTTGTTCACATTGACACCTT
The DNA here is from genome assembly GCF_949752795.1 of Hyperoodon ampullatus. Lineage (NCBI taxonomy): Eukaryota > Metazoa > Chordata > Mammalia > Artiodactyla > Ziphiidae > Hyperoodon > Hyperoodon ampullatus. Next base: position 37,277 of record NW_027640673.1, on the reverse strand, counting down.
CTAGTGGCTTCAGAAATGGCTGAACGTTTTCAGGTCAGGTTTCAAGCCCTATTCTCCACAAGGACCACAGAGCATTCCCCCTGCGCCTTCGTTCTGTGTTTTGTACTTCCAAGCTGCGGTAGAAGGGAGATACATCTGCTGTTCACATTTACACCTTCTAGTGGCTTAAGGAAAGAAGGCCTCCATTGCCCTTCTTTTGGCATATAGTTGTCCTCACCTGAAAGTGGCCTACAGGTCCCGGAAGTGTCGGGTAGTCCATCGCCTACATCTTAGAATCTAGTGCACAGCCTAGTGGCCTATGACATCATAAAGGCTTCCTGGAGTTAAAGCACCGCTTTGACACACGCTGCCTTGGACCTGCCACCTGCCTGTCTGTGTGACGAGAAAAAGAGAGCTTGAGCTCGAGGCTAGTCGTCCCATGTGGTTTACCTATTCACTAACAATCCTTAGGGAATCCCTTCAAAGCCTGTTTTCCAAAGGCACCACAAAGCACTCTCCCTTTGCCTTCCTTCGGTCTTTGGGGCTTGCCGGTGCTGTAGAAGGTAGATACTTCTGTTGTTCACTTTGACACCTTCTAGTGGCTTCAGAAATCCCTGAATGTTTTCAGGTCAGGTTTCAAGCCCTATTCTCCACAAGGACCACAGAGCATTCCCCCTGCGCCTTCGTTCTGTGTTTTGTACTTCCAAGCTGCGGTAGAAGGGAGATACATCTGCTGTTCACATTTATACCTTCTAGTGGCTTAAGGAAAGAAGGCCTCCATTGCCCTTCTTTTGGCATATAGTTGTCCTCACCTGAAAGTGGCCTACAGGTCCCGGAAGTGTCGGGTAGTCCATCGCCTACATCTTAGAATCTAGTGCACAGCCTAGTGGCCTATGACATCATAAAGGCTTCCTGGAGTTAAAGCACCGCTTTGACACACGCTGCCTTGGACCTGCCGCCTGCCTGTCTGTGTGACGAGAAAAAGAGAGCTTGAGCTCGAGGCTAGTCGTCCCATGTGGTTTACCTATTCACTAGCAATCCTTAGTGAATCCCTTCAAAGCCTGTTTTCCAAAGGGACCACAAAGCACTCTCCCTTTGCCTTCCTTCGGTCTTTGGGGCTTGCCGGTGCTGTAGAAGGTACTTACTTCTGTTGTTCACATTGACACCTTCTAGTGCCTTAAGAAAACTCTGAACGTTTTCAGGTCAGGTTTCAAGCCCTGTTCTCCACAGGGACCACAGAGCATTCCCCCTGCGCCTTTGTTCTGTGTTTTGTACTTCCCAGCTGCGGTAGAAGGGAGATACATCTGCTGTTCACATTTACACCTTGTAGTGGCTTATGGAAAGAAGGCCTCCATTGCCCTTCCTTTGGCATATAGTTGTCCTCAACTGAACGTGGCCTACAGGTCCCAGAACTGTCGGGCAGGCCTTCGCCTACATCTTAGAATCTAGTGCACAGCCTAGTGGCCTATGATATCGTAAGGGCTTTCTGGAGTTAAAGCACCGCTTTGACACAGGCTGCCTTGGACCTGGGGCCTGCCTATTTCTGTGACGAGAAATGGATTGTGTTAAGAAGAGAAGATATGGAACAACAGTGTTTCCCTGCCACAATTGAGACTGCAACACTCTAAATCCCAGTGAGGAGAAAAACGTTTCCCTTCAAGCTCTCTTTTCCAAAGAAAACACAGAGCATTCTCCCTGCACTTTCCTTTTGAGTTTTGTACTTCCCAGGTGTGGAAGAAGGGAGATACTTTTGCTGTTCACATTTACACCTTCTAGTGCCTTAAGGAAAGAAGGCCTCCATTGCCCTTCTTTTGGCGTATAGTTGTCCTCAACTGAACGTGGCCTACAGGTCCCGGCAGTTTCAGGCAGTCCGTCGTTTACATGTTGCATCCTAGTGCAGAGGCCCATGGCCTAAGACACCGTAAACGCTTCCTGCATTTCAAGCACCGCTTTGACACACGCTGCCTTGGACCTGCGGCTTGCTTGTCTGTGTGACGAGAAAAAGAGAGCTTGAGCTCGAGGCTAGTCGTCCCATGTGGTTTACCTATTCACTAACAATCCTTAGTGAATCCCTTCAAAGCCTGTTTTCCAAAGGCACCACAAAGCACTCTCCCTTTGCCTTCCTTCGGTCTTTGGGGCTTGCCGGTGCTGTAGAAGGTAGATACTTCTGTTGTTCACATTGACACCTTCTAGTGGCTTCAGAAATCGCTGAACGTTTTCAGGTCAGGTTTCAAGCCCTATTCTCCACAAGGACCACAGAGCATTCCCCCTGCGCCTTCGTTCTGTGTTTTGTACTTCCAAGCTGCGGTAGAAGGGAGATACATCTGCTGTTCGCATTTACACCTTCTAGTGGCTTAAGGAAAGAAGGCGTCCATTGCCCTTCTTTTGGCATATAGTTGTCCTCACCTGAAAGTGGCCTACAGGTCCCGGAAGTGTCGGGTAGTCCATCGCCTACATCTTAGAATCTAGTGCACAGCCTAGTGGCCTATGACATCATAAAGGCTTCCTGGAGTTAAAGCACCGCTTTGAGACACGCTGCCTTGGACCTGCCGCCTGCCTGTCTGTGTGACGAGAAAAAGAGAGCTTGAGCTCGAGGCTAGTCATCCCATGTGGTTTACCTATTCACTAACAATCCTTAGGGAATCCCTTCAAAGCCTGTTTTCCAAAGGCACCACAAAGCACTCTCCCTTTGCCTTCCTTCGGTCTTTGGGGCTTGCCGGTGCTGTAGAGGGTAGATACTTCTGTTGTTCACATTGACACCTTCTAGTGGCTTCAGAAATCTCTGAACGTTTTCAGGTCAGGTTTCAAGCCCTATTCTCCACAAGGACCACAGAGCATTCCCCCTGCGCCTTCGTTCTGTGTTTTGTACTTCCAAGCTGCGGTAGAAGGGAGATACATCTGCTGTTCACATTTACACCTTCTAGTGGCTTAAGGAAAGAAGGCCTCCATTGCCCTTCTTTTGGCATATAGTTGTCCTCACCTGAAAGTGGCCTACAGGTCCCGGAAGTGTCGGGTAGTCCATCGCCTACATCTTAGAATCTAGTGCACAGCCTAGTGGCCTATGACATCATAAAGGCTTCCTGGAGTTAAAGCACCGCTTTGACACACGCTGCCTTGGACCTGCCGCCTGCCTGTCTGTGTGACGAGAAAAAGAGAGCTTGAGCTCGAGGCTAGTAGTCCCATGTGGTTTACCTATTCACTAGCAATCCTTAGTGAATCCCTTCAAACCCTGTTTTCCAAAGGGACCACAAAGCACTCTCCCTTTGCCTTCCTTCGGTCTTTGGGGCTTGCCGGTGCTGTAGAAGGTACTTACTTCTGTTGGTCACATTGACACCTTCTAGTGCCTTAAGAAAACTCTGAACGTTTTCAGGTCAGGTTTCAAGCCCTGTTCTCCACAGGGACCACAGAGCATTCCCCCTGCGCCTTTGTTCTGTGTTTTGTACTTCCCAGCTGCGGTAGAAGGGAGATACATCTGCTGTTCACATTTACACCTTGTAGTGGCTTATGGAAAGAAGGCCTCCATTGCCCTTCTTTTGGCATATAGTTGTCCTCAACTGAACGTGGCCTCCAGGTCCCAGAACTGTCGGGCAGGCCTTCGCCTACATCTTAGAATCTAGTGCACAGCCTAGTGGCCTATGATTTCGTAAGGGCTTTCTGGAGTTAAAGCACTGCTTTGACACAGGCTGCCTTGGACCTGGGGCCTGCCTATTTCTGTGACGAGAAACGGATTGTGTTAAGAGGAGAAGATATGGAACAACAGTGTTTCCCTGCCACAATTGAGACTGCAACACTCTAAATCCCAGTGAGGAGAAAAACGTTTCCCTTCAAGCTCTCTTTTCCAAAGAAAACACAAAGCATTCTCCCTGCACTTTCCTTTTGAGTTTTGTACTTCCCAGGTGTGGAAGAAGGGAGATACTTTTGCTGTTCACATTTACACCTTCTAGTGGCTTAAGGAAAGAAGGCCTCCATTGCCCTTCTTTTGGCGTATAGTTGTCCTCAACTGAACGTGGCCTACAGGTCCCGGAAGTTTCGGGCAGTCCGTCGTTTACATGTTGCATCCTAGTGCAGAGGCCCATAGCCTAAGACACCGTAAACGCTTCCTGCATTTCAAGCACCGCTTTGACACACGCTGCCTTGGACCTGCGGCTTGCTTGTCTGTGTGACGAGAAAAAGAGAGCTTGAGCTCGAGGCTAGTCGTCCCATGTGGTTTACCTATTCACTAACAATCCTTAGTGAATCCCTTCAAAGCCTGTTTTCCAAAGGCACCACAAAGCACTCTCCCTTTGCCTTCCTTCGGTCTTTGGGGCTTGCCGGTGCTGTAGAAGGTAGATACTTCTGTTGTTCACATTGACACCTTCTAGTGGCTTCAGAAATCCCTGAACGTTTTCAGGTCAGGTTTCAAGCCCTATTCTCCACAAGGACCACAGAGCATTCCCCCTGCGCCTTCGTTCTGTGTTTTGTACTTCCCAGCTGCGGTAGAAGGGAGATACATCTGCTGTTCGCATTTACACCTTCTAGTGGCTTAAGGAAAGAAGGCCTCCATTGCCCTTCTTTTGGCATATAGTTGTCCTCACCTGAAAGTGGCCTACAGGTCCCGGAAGTGTCGGGTAGTCCATCGCCTACATCTTAGAATCTAGTGCACAGCCTAGTGGCCTATGACATCATAGAGGCTTCCTGGAGTTAAAGCACCGCTTTGACACACGCTGCCTTGGACCTGCCGCCTGCCTGTCTGTGTGACGAGAAAAAGAGAGCTTGAGCTCGAGGCTAGTCGTCCCATGTGGTTTACCTATTCACTAACAATCCTTAGTGAATCCCTTCAAAGCCTGTTTTCCAAAGGGACCACAAAGCACTCTCCCTTTGCCTTCCTTCGATCTTTGGGGTTTCCCGGTGCTGTAGAAGGTAGTTACTTCTGTTGTTCACATTGACACCTTCTAGTGCCTTAAGAAAACTCTGAACGTTTTCAGGTCAGGTTTCAAGCCCTGTTCTCCACAGGGACCACAGAGCATTCCCCCTGCGCCTTTGTTCTGTGTTTTGTACTTCCCAGCTGCGGTAGAAGGGAGATACATCTGCTGTTCACATTTACACCTTGTAGTGGCTTATGGAAAGAAGGCCTCCATTGCCCTTCTTTTGGCATATAGTTGTCCTCAACTGAACGTGGCCTACATGTCCCACAACTGTCGGGCAGGCCTTCGCCTACATCTTAGAATCTAGTGCACAGCCTAGTGGCCTATGATATCGTAAGGGCTTTCTGGAGTTAAAGCACTGCTTTGACCCAGGCTGCCTTGGACCTGGGGCCTGCCTATTTCTGTGACGAGAAATGGATTGTGTTAAGAAGAGAAGATATGGAACAACAGTGTTTCCCTGCCACAATTGAGACTGCAACACTCTAAATCCCAGTGAGGAGAAAAACGTTTCCCTTCAAGCTCTCTTTTCCAAAGAAAACACAGAGCATTCTCCCTGCACTTTCCTTTTGAGTTTTGTACTTCCCAGGTGTGGAAGAAGGGAGATACTTTTGCTGTTCACATTTACACCTTCTAGTGGCTTAAGGAAAGAAGGCCTCCATTGCCCTTCTTTTGGCATATAGTTGTCCTCAACTGAACGTGGCCTACAGGTCCCGGCAGTTTCGGGCAGTCCGTCGTTTACATGTTGCATCCTAGTGCAGAGGCCCATGGCCTAAGACACTGTAAACGCTTCCTGCATTTCAAGCACCGCTTTGACACACGCTGCCTTGGACCTGCGGCTTGCTTGTCTGTGTGATGAGAAAAAGAGAGCTTGAGCTCGAGGCTAGTCGTCCCATGTGGTTTACCTATTCACTAACAATCCTTAGTGAATCCCTTCAAAGCCTGTTTTCCAAAGGCACCACAAAGCACTCTCCCTTTGCCTTCCTTCGGTCTTTGGGGCTTGCCGGTGCTGTAGAAGGTACTTACTTCTGTTGTTCACATTGACACCTTCTAGTGGCTTCAGAAATCGCTGAACGTTTTCAGGTCAGGTTTCAAGCCCTATTCTCCACAAGGACCACAGAGCATTCCCCCTGCGCCTTCGTTCTGTGTTTTGTACTTCCAAGCTGCGGTAGAAGGGAGATACATCTGCTGTTCGCATTTACACCTTCTAGTGGCTTAAGGAAAGAAGGCCTCCATTGCCCTTCTTTTGGCATATAGTTGTCCTCAACTGAACGTGGCCTACAGGTCCCAGAACTGTCGGGCAGGCCTTCGCCTACATCTTAGAATCTAGTGCACAGCCTAGTGGCCTATGATTTCGTAAGGGCTTTCTGGAGTTAAAGCACCGCTTTGACACAGGCTGCCTTGGACCTGGGGCCTGCCTATTTCTGTGACGAGAAATGGATTGTGTTAAGAAGAGAAGATATGGAACAACAGTGTTTCCCTGCCACAATTGAGACTGCAACACTCTAAATCCCAGTGAGGAGAAAAACGTTTCCCTTCAAGCTCTCTTTTCCAAAGAAAACACAGAGCATTCTCCCTGCACTTTCCTTTTGAGTTTTGTACTTCCCAGGTGTGGAAGAAGGGAGATACTTTTGCTGTTCACATTTACACCTTCCAGTGGCTTAAGGAAAGAAGGCCTCCATTGCCCTTCTTTTGGTGTATAGTTGTCCTCAACTGAACGTGGCTTACACGTCCCAGAAGTTTCGGGCAGTCCGTCGTTTACATGTTGCATCCTAGTGCAGAGGCCCATGGCCTAAGACACCGTAAACGCTTCCTGCATTTCAAGCACCGCTTTGACACACGCTGCCTTGGACCTGCGGCTTGCTTGTCTGTGTGACGAGAAAAAGAGAGCTTGAGCTCGAGGCTAGTCGTCCCATGTGGTTTACCTATTCACTAACAATCCTTAGGGAATCCCTTCAAAGCCTGTTTTCCAAAGGCACCACAAAGCACTCTCCCTTTGCCTTCCTTCGGTCTTTGGGGCTTGCCGGTGCTGTAGAAGGTAGATACTTCTGTTGTTCACATTGACACCTTCTAGTGGCTTCAGAAATCCCTGAACGTTTTCAGGTCAGGTTTCAAGCCCTATTCTCCACAAGGACCACAGAGCATTCCCCCTGCGCCTTCGTTCTGTGTTTTGTACTTCCAAGCTGCGGTAGAAGGGAGATACATCTGCTGTTCACATTTACACCTTCTAGTGGCTTAAGGAAAGAAGGCCTCCATTGCCCTTCTTTTGGCATATAGTTGTCCTCACCTGAAAGTGGCCTACAGGTCCCGGAAGTGTCGGGTAGTCCATCGCCTACATCTTAGAATCTAGTGCACAGCCTAGTGGCCTATGACATCATAAAGGCTTCCTGGAGTTAAAGCACCGCTTTGACACACGCTGCCTTGGACCTGCCGCCTGCCTGTCTGTGTGACGAGAAAAAGAGAGCTTGAGCTCGAGGCTAGTAGTCCCATGTGGTTTACCTATTCACTAGCAATCCTTAGTGAATCCCTTCAAAGCCTGTTTTCCAAAGGGACCACAAAGCACTCTCCCTTTGCCTTCCTTCGGTCTTTGGGGCTTGCCGGTGCTGTAGAAGGTACTTACTTCTGTTGTTCACATTGACACCTTCTAGTGCCTTAAGAAAACTCTGAACGTTTTCAGGTCAGGTTTCAAGCCCTGTTCTCCACAGGGACCACAGAGCATTCCCCCTGCGCCTTTGTTCTGTGTTTTGTACTTCCCAGCTGCGGTAGAAGGGAGATACATCTGCTGTTCACATTTACACCTTCTAGTGGCTTATGGAAAGAAGGCCTCCATTGCCCTTCTTTTGGCATATAGTTGTCCTCAACTGAACGTGGCCTCCAGGTCCCAGAACTGTCGGGCAGGCCTTCGCCTACATCTTAGAATCTAGTGCACAGCCTAGTGGCCTATGATTTCGTAAGGGCTTTCTGGAGTTAAAGCACTGCTTTGACACAGGCTGCCTTGGACCTGGGGCCTGCCTATTTCTGTGACGAGAAACGGATTGTGTTAAGAAGAGAAGATATGGAACAACAGTGTTTCCCTGCCACAATTGAGACTGCAACACTCTAAATCCCAGTGAGGAGAAAAACGTTTCCCTTCAAGCTCTCTTTTCCAAAGAAAACACAGAGCATTCTCCCTGCACTTTCCTTTTGAGTTTTGTACTTCCCAGGTGTGGAAGAAGGGAGATACTTTTGCTGTTCACATTTACACCTTCTAGTGGCTTAAGGAAAGAAGGCCTCCATTGCCCTTCTTTTGGCGTATAGTTGTCCTCAACTGAACGTGGCCTACAGGTCCTGGAAGTTTCGGGCACTCCATCGTTTACATGTTGCATCCTAGTGCAGAGGCCCATGGCCTAAGACACCGTAAACGCTTCCTGCATTTCAAGCACCGCTTTGACACACGCTGCCTTGGACCTGCGGCTTGCTTGTCTGTGTGACGAGAAAAAGAGAGCTTGAGCTCGAGGCTAGTCGTCCCATGTGGTTTACCTATTCACTAACAATCCTTAGTGAATCCCTTCAAAGCCTGTTTTCCAAAGGCACCACAAAGCACTCTCCCTTTGCCTTCCTTCGGTCTTTGGGGCTTGCCGGTGCTGTAGAAGGTAGATACTTCTGTTGTTCACATTGACACCTTCTAGTGGCTTCAGAAATCCCTGAACGTTTTCAGGTCAGGTTTCAAGCCCTATTCTCCACAAGGACCACAGAGCATTCCCCCTGCGCCTTCGTTCTGTGTTTTGTACTTCCCAGCTGCGGTAGAAGGGAGATACATCTGCTGTTCGCATTTACACCTTCTAGTGGCTTAAGGAAAGAAGGCCTCCATTGCCCTTCTTTTGGCATATAGTTGTCCTCACCTGAAAGTGGCCTACAGGTACCGGAAGTGTCGGGTAGTCCATCGCCTACATCTTAGAATCTAGTGCACAGCCTAGTGGCCTATGACATCATAAAGGCTTCCTGGAGTTAAAGCACCGCTTTGACACACGCTGCCTTGGACCTGCCGCCTGCCTGTCTGTGTGACGAGAAAAAGAGAGCTTGAGCTCGAGGCTAGTCGTCCCATGTGGTTTACCTATTCACTAACAATCCTTAGTGAATCCCTTCAAAGCCTGTTTTCCAAAGGGACCACAAAGTACTCTCCCTTTGCCTTCCTTCGATCTTTGGGGTTTCCCGGTGCTGTAGAAGGTAGTTACTTCTGTTGTTCACATTGACACCTTCTAGTGCCTTAAGAAAACTCTGAACGTTTTCAGGTCAGGTTTCAAGCCCTGTTCTCCACAGGGACCACAGAGCATTCCCCCTGCGCCTTTGTTCTGTGTTTTGTACTTCCCAGCTGCGGTAGAAGGCAGATACATCTGCTGTTCACATTTACACCTTGTAGTGGCTTATGGAAAGAAGGCCTCCATTGCCCTTCTTTTGGCATATAGTTGTCCTCAACTGAACGTGGCCTACATGTCCCACAACTGTCGGGCAGGCCTTCGCCTACATCTTAGAATCTAGTGCACAGCCTAGTGGCCTATGATATCGTAAGGGCTTTCTGGAGTTAAAGCACCGCTTTGACACAGGCTGCCTTGGACCTGGGGCCTGCCTATTTCTGTGACGAGAAATGGATTGTGTTAAGAAGAGAAGATATGGAACAACAGTGTTTCCCTGCCACAATTGAGACTGCAACACTCTAAATCCCAGTGAGGAGAAAAACGTTTCCCTTCAAGCTCTCTTTTCCAAAGAAAACACAGAGCATTCTCCCTGCACTTTCCTTTTGAGTTTTGTACTTCCCAGGTGTGGAAGAAGGGAGATACTTTTGCTGTTCACATTTACACCTTCTAGTGGCTTAAGGAAAGAAGGCCTCCATTGCCCTTCTTTTGGCGTATAGTTGTCCTCAACTGAACGTGGCCTACAGGTCCCGGCAGTTTCGGGCAGTCCGTCGTTTACATGTTGCATCCTAGTGCAGAGGCCCATGGCCTAAGACACCGTAAACGCTTCCTGCATTTCAAGCACCGCTTTGACACACGCTGCCTTGGACCTGCGGCTTGCTTGTCTGTGTGATGAGAAAAAGAGAGCTTGAGCTCGAGGCTAGTCGTCCCATGTGGTTTACCTATTCACTAACAATCCTTAGTGAATCCCTTCAAAGCCTGTTTTCCAAAGGCACCACAAAGCACTCTCCCTTTGCCTTCCTTTGGTCTTTGGGGCTTGCCGGTGCTGTAGAAGGTAGATACTTCTGTTGTTCACATTGACACCTTCTAGTGGCTTCAGAAATGGCTGAAGGTTTTCAGGTCAGGTTTCAAGCCCTATTCTCCACAAGGACCACAGAGCATTCCCCCTGCACCTTCGTTCTGTGTTTTGTACTTCCAAGCTGCGGTAGAAGGGAGATACAACTGCTGTTCGCATTTACACCTTCTAGTGGCTTAAGGAAAGAAGGCCTCCATTGCCCTTCTTTTGGCATATAGTTGTCCTCACCTGAAAGTGGCCTACAGGTCCCGGAAGTGTCGGGTAGTCCATCGCCTACATCCTAGAATCTAGTGCACAGCCTAGTGGCCTATGACATCATAAAGGCTTCCTGGAGTTAAAGCACCGCTTTGACACACGCTGCCTTGGACCTGCCGCCTGCCTGTCTGTGTGACGAGAAAAAGAGAGCTTGAGCTCGAGGCTAGTCGTCCCATGTGGTTTACCTATTCACTAACAATCCTTAGGGAATCCCTTCAAAGCCTGTTTTCCAAAGGCACCACAAAGCACTCTCCCTTTGCCTTCCTTCGGTCTTTGGGGCTTGCCGGTGCTGTAGAAGGTAGATACTTCTGTTGTTCACATTGACACCTTCTAGTGGCTTCAGAAATCCCTGAACGTTTTCAGGTCAGGTTTCAAGCCCTATTCTCCACAAGGACCACAGAGCATTCCCCCTGCGCCTTCGTTCTGTGTTTTGTACTTCCAAGCTGCGGTAGAAGGGAGATACATCTGCTGTTCACATTTACACCTTCTAGTGGCTTAAGGAAAGAAGGCCTCCATTGCCCTTCTTTTGGCATATAGTTGTCCTCAGCTGAAAGTGGCCTACAGGTCCCGGAAGTGTCGGGTAGTCCATCGCCTACATCTTAGAATCTAGTGCACAGCCTAGTGGCCTATGACATCATAAAGGCTTCCTGGAGTTAAAGCACCGCTTTGACACACGCTGCCTTGGACCTGCCGCCTGCCTGTCTGTGTGACGAGAAAAAGAGAGCTTGAGCTCGAGGCTAGTAGTCCCATGTGGTTTACCTATTCACTAGCAATCCTTAGTGAATCCCTTCACACCCTGTTTTCCAAAGGGACCACAAAGCACTCTCCCTTTGCCTTCCTTCGGTCTTTGGGGCTTGCCGGTGCTGTAAAAGGTACTTACTTCTGTTGTTTACATTGACACCTTCTAGTGCCTTAAGAAAACTCTGAACGTTTTCAGGTCAGGTTTCAAGCCCTGTTCTCCACAGGGACCACAGAGCATTCCCCCTGCGCCTTTGTTCTGTGTTTTGTACTTCCCAGCTGCGGTAGAAGGGAGATACATCTGCTGTTCACATTTACACCTTGTAGTGGCTTATGGAAAGAAGGCCTCCATTGCCCTTCTTTTGGCATATAGTTGTCCTCAACTGAACGTGGCCTCCAGGTCCCAGAACTGTCGGGCAGGCCTTCGCCTACATCTTAGAATCTAGTGCACAGCCTAGTGGCCTATGATTTCGTAAGGGCTTTCTGGAGTTAAAGCACTGCTTTGACACAGGCTGCCTTGGACCTGGGGCCTGCCTATTTCTGTGACGAGAAACGGATTGTGTTAAGAAGAGAAGATATGGAACAACAGTGTTTCCCTGCCACAATTGAGACTGCAACACTCTAAATCCCAGTGAGGAGAAAAACGTTTCCCTTCAAGCTCTCTTTTCCAAAGAAAACACAGAGCATTCTCCCTGCACTTTCCTTTTGAGTTTTGTACTTCCCAGGTGTGGAAGAAGGGAGATACTTTTGCTGTTCACATTTACACCTTCTAGTGGCTTAAGGAAAGAAGGCCTCCATTGCCCTTCTTTTGGCGTATAGTTGTCCTCAACTGAACGTGGCCTACAGGTCCCGGAAGTTTCGGGCAGTCCGTCGTTTACATGTTGCATCCTAGTGCAGAGGCCCATAGCCTAAGACACCGTAAACGCTTCCTGCATTTCAAGCACCGCTTTGACACACGCTGCCTTGGACCTGCGGCTTGCTTGTCTGTGTGACGAGAAAAAGAGAGCTTGAGCTCGAGGCTAGTCGTCCCATGTGGTTTACCTATTCACTAACAATCCTTAGTGAATCCCTTCAAAGCCTGTTTTCCAAAGGCACCACAAAGCACTCTCCCTTTGCCTTCCTTCGGTCTTTGGGGCTTGCCGGTGCTGTAGAAGGTAGATACTTCTGTTGTTCACATTGACACCTTCTAGTGGCTTCAGAAATCCCTGAACGTTTTCAGGTCAGGTTTCAAGCCCTATTCTCCACAAGGACCACAGAGCATTCCCCCTGCGCCTTCGTTCTGTGTTTTGTACTTCCCAGCTGCGGTAGAAGGGAGATACATCTGCTGTTCGCATTTACACCTTCTAGTGGCTTAAGGAAAGAAGGCCTCCATTGCCCTTCTTTTGGCATATAGTTGTCCTCACCTGAAAGTGGCCTACAGGTCCCGGAAGTGTCGGGTAGTCCATCGCCTACATCTTAGAATCTAGTGCACAGCCTAGTGGCCTATGACATCATAAAGGCTTCCTGGAGTTAAAGCACCGCTTTGACACACGCTGCCTTGGACCTGCCGCCTGCCTGTCTGTGTGACGAGAAAAAGAGAGCTTGAGCTCGAGGCTAGTCGTCCCATGTGGTTTACCTATTCACTAACAATCCTTAGGGAATCCCTTCAAAGCCTGTTTTCCAAAGGCACCACAAAGCACTCTCCCTTTGCCTTCCTTCGGTCTTTGGGGCTTGCCGGTGCTGTAGAAGGTAGATACTTCTGTTGTTCACATTGACACCTTCTAGTGGCTTCAGAAATCCCTGAACGTTTTCAGGTCAGGTTTCAAGCCCTATTCTCCACAAGGACCACAGAGCATTCCCCCTGCGCCTTCGTTCTGTGTTTTGTACTTCCAAGCTGCGGTAGAAGGGAGATACATCTGCTGTTCACATTTACACCTTCTAGTGGCTTAAGGAAAGAAGGCCTCCATTGCCCTTCTTTTGGCATATAGTTGTCCTCACCTGAAAGTGGCCTACAGGTCCCGGAAGTGTCGGGTAGTCCATCGCCTACATCTTAGAATCTAGTGCACAGCCTAGTGGCCTATGACATCATAAAGGCTTCCTGGAGTTAAAGCACCGCTTTGACACACGCTGCCTTGGACCTGCCGCCTGCCTGTCTGTGTGACGAGAAAAAGAGAGCTTGAGCTCGAGGCTAGTAGTCCCATGTGGTTTACCTATTCACTAGCAATCCTTAGTGAATCCCTTCAAACCCTGTTTTCCAAAGGGACCACAAAGCACTCTCCCTTTGCCTTCCTTCGGTCTTTGGGGCTTGCCGGTGCTGTAGAAGGTACTTACTTCTGTTGTTCACATTGACACCTTCTAGTGCCTTAAGAAAACTCTGAACGTTTTCAGGTCAGGTTTCAAGCCCTGTTCTCCACAGGGACCACAGAGCATTCCCCCTGCGCCTTTGTTCTGTGTTTTGTACTTCCCAGCTGCGGTAGAAGGGAGATACATCTGATGTTCACATTTACACCTTCTAGTGGCTTATGGAAAGAAGGCCTCCATTGCCCTTCTTTTGGCATATAGTTGTCCTCAACTGAACGTGGCCTACAGGTCCCAGAACTGTCGGGCAGGCCTTCGCCTACATCTTAGAATCTAGTGCACAGCCTAGTGGCCTATGATTTCGTAAGGGCTTTCTGGAGTTAAAGCACTGCTTTGACACAGGCTGCCTTGGACCTGGGGCCTGCCTATTTCTGTGACGAGAAACGGATTGTGTTAAGAAGAGAAGATATGGAACAACAGTGTTTCCCTGCCACAATTGAGACTGCAACACTCTAAATCCCAGTGAGGAGAAAAACGTTTCCCTTCAAGCTCTCTTTTCCAAAGAAAACACAGAGCATTCTCCCTGCACTTTCCTTTTGAGTTTTGTACTTCCCAGGTGTGGAAGAAGGGAGATACTTTTGCTGTTCACATTTACACCTTCTAGTGGCTTAAGGAAAGAAGGCCTCCATTGCCCTTCTTTTGGCGTATAGTTGTCCTCAACTGAACGTGGCCTACAGGTCCCGGAAGTTTCGGGCAGTCCGTCGTTTACATGTTGCATCCTAGTGCAGAGGCCCATAGCCTAAGACACCGTAAACGCTTCCTGCATTTCAAGCACCGCTTTGACACACGCTGCCTTGGACCTGCGGCTTGCTTGTCTGTGTGACGAGAAAAAGAGAGCTTGAGCTCGAGGCTAGTCGTCCCATGTGGTTTACCTATTCACTAACAATCCTTAGTGAATCCCTTCAAAGCCTGTTTTCCAAAGGCACCACAAAGCACTCTCCCTTTGCCTTCCTTCGGTCTTTGGGGCTTGCCGGTGCTGTAGAAGGTAGATACTTCTGTTGTTCACATTGACACCTTCTAGTGGCTTCAGAAATCCCTGAACGTTTTCAGGTCAGGTTTCAAGCCCTATTCTCCACAAGGACCACAGAGCATTCCCCCTGCGCCTTCGTTCTGTGTTTTGTACTTCCCAGCTGCGGTAGAAGGGAGATACATCTGCTGTTCGCATTTACACCTTCTAGTGGCTTAAGGAAAGAAGGCCTCCATTGCCCTTCTTTTGGCATATAGTTGTCCTCACCTGAAAGTGGCCTACAGGTCCCGGAAGTGTCGGGTAGTCCATCGCCTACATCTTAGAATCTAGTGCACAGCCTAGTGGCCTATGACATCATAAAGGCTTCCTGGAGTTAAAGCACCGCTTTGACACACGCTGCCTTGGACCTGCCGCCTGCCTGTCTGTGTGACGAGAAAAAGAGAGCTTGAGCTCGAGGCTAGTCGTCCCATGTGGTTTACCTATTCACTAACAATCCTTAGTGAATCCCTTCAAAGCCTGTTTTCCAAAGGCACCACAAAGCACTCTCCCTTTGCCTTCCTTCGGTCTTTGGGGCTTGCCGGTGCTGTAGAAGGTAGATACTTCTGTTGTTCACATTGACACCTTCTAGTGGCTTCAGAAATCCCTGAACGTTTTCAGGTCAGGTTTCAAGCCCTATTCTCCACAAGGACCACAGAGCATTCCCCCTGCGCCTTCGTTCTGTGTTTTGTACTTCCAAGCTGCGGTAGAAGGGAGATACATCTGCTGTTCGCATTTACACCTTCTAGTGGCTTAAGGAAAGAAGGCCTCCATTGCCCTTCTTTTGGCATATAGTTGTCCTCACCTGAAAGTGGCCTACAGGTCCCGGAAGTGTCGGGTAGTCCATCGCCTACATCTTAGAATCTAGTGCACAGCCTAGTGGCCTATGACATCATAAAGGCTTCCTGGAGTTAAAGCACCGCTTTGACACACGCTGCCTTGGACCTGCCGCCTGCCTGTCTGTGTGACGAGAAAAAGAGAGCTTGAGCTCGAGGCTAGTAGTCCCATGTGGTTTACCTATTCACTAGCAATCCTTAGTGAATCCCTTCAAAGCCTGTTTTCCAAAGGGACCACAAAGCACTCTCCCTTTGCCTTCCTTCGGTCTTTGGGGCTTGCCGGTGCTGTAGAAGGTACTTACTTCTGTTGTTCACATTGACACCTTCTAGTGCCTTAAGAAAACTCTGAACGTTTTCAGGTCAGGTTTCAAGCCCTGTTCTCCACAGGGACCACAGAGCATTCCCCCTGCGCCTTTGTTCTGTGTTTTGTACTTCCCAGCTGCGGTAGAAGGGAGATACATCTGCTGTTCACATTTACACCTTGTAGTGGCTTATGGAAAGAAGGCCTCCATTGCCCTTCCTTTGGCATATAGTTGTCCTCAACTGAACGTGGCCTACAGGTCCCAGAACTGTCGGGCAGGCCTTCGCCTACATCTTAGAATCTAGTGCACAGCCTAGTGGCCTATGATATCGTAAGGGCTTTCTGGAGTTAAAGCACCGCTTTGACACAGGCTGCCTTGGACCTGGGGCCTGCCTATTTCTGTGACGAGAAATGGATTGTGTTAAGAAGAGAAGATATGGAACAACAGTGTTTCCCTGCCACAATTGAGACTGCAACACTCTAAATCCCAGTGAGGAGAAAAACGTTTCCCTTCAAGCTCTCTTTTCCAAAGAAAACACAGAGCATTCTCCCTGCACTTTCCTTTTGAGTTTTGTACTTCCCAGGTGTGGAAGAAGGGAGATACTTTTGCTGTTCACATTTACACCTTCTAGTGGCTTAAGGAAAGAAGGCCTCCATTGCCCTTCTTTTGGCGTATAGTTGTCCTCAACTGAACGTGGCCTACAGGTCCCGGCAGTTTCAGGCAGTCCGTCGTTTACATGTTGCATCCTAGTGCAGAGGCCCATGGCCTAAGACACCGTAAACGCTTCCTGCATTTCAAGCACCGCTTTGACACACGCTGCCTTGGACCTGCGGCTTGCTTGTCTGTGTGACGAGAAAAAGAGAGCTTGAGCTCGAGGCTAGTCGTCCCATGTGGTTTACCTATTCACTAACAATCCTTAGTGAATCCCTTCAAAGCCTGTTTTCCAAAGGCACCACAAAGCACTCTCCCTTTGCCTTCCTTCGGTCTTTGGGGCTTGCCGGTGCTGTAGAAGGTAGATACTTCTGTTGTTCACATTGACACCTTCTAGTGGCTTCAGAAATCGCTGAACGTTTTCAGGTCAGGTTTCAAGCCCTATTCTCCACAAGGACCACAGAGCATTCCCCCTGCGCCTTCGTTCTGTGTTTTGTACTTCCAAGCTGCGGTAGAAGGGAGATACATCTGCTGTTCGCATTTACACCTTCTAGTGGCTTAAGGAAAGAAGGCCTCCATTGCCCTTCTTTTGGCATATAGTTGTCCTCACCTGAAAGTGGCCTACAGGTCCCGGAAGTGTCGGGTAGTCCATCGCCTACATCTTAGAATCTAGTGCACAGCCTAGTGGCCTATGACATCATAAAGGCTTCCTGGAGTTAAAGCACCGCTTTGAAACACGCTGCCTTGGACCTGCCGCCTGCCTGTCTGTGTGACGAGAAAAAGAGAGCTTGAGCTCGAGGCTAGTCGTCCCATGTGGTTTACCTATTCACTAACAATCCTTAGGGAATCCCTTCAAAGCCTGTTTTCCAAAGGCACCACAAAGCACTCTCCCTTTGCCTTCCTTCGGTCTTTGGGGCTTGCCGGTGCTGTAGAGGGTAGATACTTCTGTTGTTCACATTGACACCTTCTAGTGGCTTCAGAAATCTCTGAACGTTTTCAGGTCAGGTTTCAAGCCCTATTCTCCACAAGGACCACAGAGCATTCCCCCTGCGCCTTCGTTCTGTGTTTTGTACTTCCAAGCTGCGGTAGAAGGGAGATACATCTGCTGTTCACATTTACACCTTCTAGTGGCTTAAGGAAAGAAGGCCTCCATTGCCCTTCTTTTGGCATATAGTTGTCCTCACCTGAAAGTGGCCTACAGGTCCCGGAAGTGTCGGGTAGTCCATCGCCTACATCTTAGAATCTAGTGCACAGCCTAGTGGCCTATGACATCATAAAGGCTTCCTGGAGTTAAAGCACCGCTTTGACACACGCTGCCTTGGACCTGCCGCCTGCCTGTCTGTGTGACGAGAAAAAGAGAGCTTGAGCTCGAGGCTAGTAGTCCCATGTGGTTTACCTATTCACTAGCAATCCTTAGTGAATCCCTTCAAACCCTGTTTTCCAAAGGGACCACAAAGCACTCTCCCTTTGCCTTCCTTCGGTCTTTGGGGCTTGCCGGTGCTGTAGAAGGTACTTACTTCTGTTGGTCACATTGACACCTTCTAGTGCCTTAAGAAAACTCTGAACGTTTTCAGGTCAGGTTTCAAGCCCTGTTCTCCACAGGGACCACAGAGCATTCCCCCTGCGCCTTTGTTCTGTGTTTTGTACTTCCCAGCTGCGGTAGAAGGGAGATACATCTGCTGTTCACATTTACACCTTGTAGTGGCTTATGGAAAGAAGGCCTCCATTGCCCTTCTTTTGGCATATAGTTGTCCTCAACTGAACGTGGCCTCCAGGTCCCAGAACTGTCGGGCAGGCCTTCGCCTACATCTTAGAATCTAGTGCACAGCCTAGTGGCCTATGATTTCGTAAGGGCTTTCTGGAGTTAAAGCACTGCTTTGACACAGGCTGCCTTGGACCTGGGGCCTGCCTATTTCTGTGACGAGAAACGGATTGTGTTAAGAAGAGAAGATATGGAACAACAGTGTTTCCCTGCCACAATTGAGACTGCAACACTCTAAATCCCAGTGAGGAGAAAAACGTTTCCCTTCAAGCTCTCTTTTCCAAAGAAAACACAGAGCATTCTCCCTGCACTTTCCTTTTGAGTTTTGTACTTCCCAGGTGTGGAAGAAGGGAGATACTTTTGCTGTTCACATTTACACCTTCCAGTGGCTTAAGGAAAGAAGGCCTCCATTGCCCTTCTTTTGGCGTATAGTTGTCCTCAACTGAACGTGGCTTACACGTCCCAGAAGTTTCGGGCAGTCCGTCGTTTACATGTTGCATCCTAGTGCAGAGGCCCATAGCCTAAGACACCGTAAACGCTTCCTGCATTTCAAGCACCGCTTTGACACACGCTGCCTTGGACCTGCGGCTTGCTTGTCTGTGTGACGAGAAAAAGAGAGCTTGAGCTCGAGGCTAGTCGTCCCATGTGGTTTACCTATTCACTAACAATCCTTAGGGAATCCCTTCAAAGCCTGTTTTCCAAAGGCACCACAAAGCACTCTCCCTTTGCCTTCCTTCGGTCTTTGGGGCTTGCCGGTGCTGTAGAAGGTAGATACTTCTGTTGTTCACATTGACACCTTCTAGTGGCTTCAGAAATCGCTGAACGTTTTCAGGTCAGGTTTCAAGCCCTATTCTCCACAAGGACCACAGAGCATTCCCCCTGCGCCTTCGTTCTGTGTTTTGTACTTCCAAGCTGCGGTAGAAGGGAGATACATCTGCTGTTCACATTTACACCTTCTAGTGGCTTAAGGAAAGAAGGCCTCCATTGCCCTTCTTTTGGCATATAGTTGTCCTCACCTGAAAGTGGCCTACAGGTCCCGGAAGTGTCGGGTAGTCCATCGCCTACATCTTAGAATCTAGTGCACAGCCTAGTGGCCTATGACATCATAAAGGCTTCCTGGAGTTAAAGCACCGCTTTGACACACGCTGCCTTGGACCTGCCACCTGCCTGTCTGTGTGACGAGAAAAAGAGAGCTTGAGCTCGAGGCTAGTCGTCCCATGTGGTTTACCTATTCACTAACAATCCTTAGGGAATCCCTTCAAAGCCTGTTTTCCAAAGGCACCACAAAGCACTCTCCCTTTGCCTTCCTTCGGTCTTTGGGGCTTGCCGGTGCTGTAGAAGGTAGATACTTCTGTTGTTCACTTTGACACCTTCTAGTGGCTTCAGAAATCCCTGAACGTTTTCAGGTCAGGTTTCAAGCCCTATTCTCCACAAGGACCACAGAGCATTCCCCCTGCGCCTTCGTTCTGTGTTTTGTACTTCCAAGCTGCGGTAGAAGGGAGATACATCTGCTGTTCACATTTATACCTTCTAGTGGCTTAAGGAAAGAAGGCCTCCATTGCCCTTCTTTTGGCATATAGTTGTCCTCACCTGAAAGTGGCCTACAGGTCCCGGAAGTGTCGGGTAGTCCATCGCCTACATCTTAGAATCTAGTGCACAGCCTAGTGGCCTATGACATCATAAAGGCTTCCTGGAGTTAAAGCACCGCTTTGACACACGCTGCCTTGGACCTGCCGCCTGCCTGTCTGTGTGACGAGAAAAAGAGAGCTTGAGCTCGAGGCTAGTAGTCCCATGTGGTTTACCTATTCACTAGCAATCCTTAGTGAATCCCTTCAAAGCCTGTTTTCCAAAGGGACCACAAAGCACTCTCCCTTTGCCTTCCTTCGGTCTTTGGGGCTGGCCGGTGCTGTAGAAGGTACTTACTTCTGTTGTTCACATTGACACCTTCTAGTGCCTTAAGAAAACTCTGAACGTTTTCAGGTCAGGTTTCAAGCCCTGTTCTCCACAGGGACCACAGAGCATTCCCCCTGCGCCTTTGTTCTGTGTTTTGTACTTCCCAGCTGCGGTAGAAGGGAGATACATCTGCTGTTCACATTTACACCTTGTAGTGGCTTATGGAAAGAAGGCCTCCATTGCCCTTCCTTTGGCATATAGTTGTCCTCAACTGAACGTGGCCTACAGGTCCCAGAACTGTCGGGCAGGCCTTCGCCTACATCTTAGAATCTAGTGCACAGCCTAGTGGCCTATGATATCGTAAGGGCTTTCTGGAGTTAAAGCACCGCTTTGACACAGGCTGCCTTGGACCTGGGGCCTGCCTATTTCTGTGACGAGAAATGGATTGTGTTAAGAAGAGAAGATATGGAACAACAGTGTTTCCCTGCCACAATTGAGACTGCAACACTCTAAATCCCAGTGAGGAGAAAAACGTTTCCCTTCAAGCTCTCTTTTCCAAAGAAAACACAGAGCATTCTCCCTGCACTTTCCTTTTGAGTTTTGTACTTCCCAGGTGTGGAAGAAGGGAGATACTTTTGCTGTTCACATTTACACCTTCTAGTGGCTTAAGGAAAGAAGGCCTCCATTGCCCTTCTTTTGGCGTATAGTTGTCCTCAACTGAACGTGGCCTACAGGTCCCGGCAGTTTCAGGCAGTCCGTCGTTTACATGTTGCATCCTAGTGCAGAGGCCCATGGCCTAAGACACCGTAAACGCTTCCTGCATTTCAAGCACCGCTTTGACACACGCTGCCTTGGACCTGCGGCTTGCTTGTCTGTGTGATGAGAAAAAGAGAGCTTGAGCTCGAGGCTAGTCGTCCCATGTGGTTTACCTATTCACTAACAATCCTTAGTGAATCCCTTCAAAGCCTGTTTTCCAAAGGCACCACAAAGCACTCTCCCTTTGCCTTCCTTCGGTCTTTGGGGCTTGCCGGTGCTGTAGAAGGTAGATACTTCTGTTGTTCACATTGACACCTTCTAGTGGCTTCAGAAATCGCTGAACGTTTTCAGGTCAGGTTTCAAGCCCTATTCTCCACAAGGACCACAGAGCATTCCCCCTGCGCCTTCGTTCTGTGTTTTGTACTTCCAAGCTGCGGTAGAAGGGAGATACATCTGCTGTTCGCATTTACACCTTCTAGTGGCTTAAGGAAAGAAGGCCTCCATTGCCCTTCTTTTGGCATATAGTTGTCCTCACCTGAAAGTGGCCTACAGGTCCCGGAAGTGTCGGGTAGTCCATCGCCTACATCTTAGAATCTAGTGCACAGCCTAGTGGCCTATGACATCATAAAGGCTTCCTGGAGTTAAAGCACCGCTTTGAAACACGCTGCCTTGGACCTGCCGCCTGCCTGTCTGTGTGACGAGAAAAAGAGAGCTTGAGCTCGAGGCTAGTCGTCCCATGTGGTTTACCTATTCACTAACAATCCTTAGGGAATCCCTTCAAAGCCTGTTTTCCAAAGGCACCACAAAGCACTCTCCCTTTGCCTTCCTTCGGTCTTTGGGGCTTGCCGGTGCTGTAGAGGGTAGATACTTCTGTTGTTCACATTGACACCTTCTAGTGGCTTCAGAAATCTCTGAACGTTTTCAGGTCAGGTTTCAAGCCCTATTCTCCACAAGGACCACAGAGCATTCCCCCTGCGCCTTCATTCTGTGTTTTGTACTTCCAAGCTGCGGTAGAAAGGAGATACATCTGCTGTTCACATTTACACCTTCTAGTGGCTTAAGGAAAGAAGGCCTCCATTGCCCTTCTTTTGGCATATAGTTGTCCTCACCTGAAAGTGGCCTACAGGTCCCGGAAGTGTCGGGTAGTCCATCGCCTACATCTTAGAATCTAGTGCACAGCCTAGTGGCCTATGACATCATAAAGGCTTCCTGGAGTTAAAGCACCGCTTTGACACACGCTGCCTTGGACCTGCCGCCTGCCTGTCTGTGTGACGAGAAAAAGAGAGCTTGAGCTCGAGGCTAGTAGTCCCATGTGGTTTACCTATTCACTAGCAATCCTTAGTGAATCCCTTCAAACCCTGTTTTCCAAAGGGACCACAAAGCACTCTCCCTTTGCCTTCCTTCGGTCTTTGGGGCTTGCCGGTGCTGTAGAAGGTACTTACTTCTGTTGGTCACATTGACACCTTCTAGTGCCTTAAGAAAACTCTGAACGTTTTCAGGTCAGGTTTCAAGCCCTGTTCTCCACAGGGACCACAGAGCATTCCCCCTGCGCCTTTGTTCTGTGTTTTGTACTTCCCAGCTGCGGTAGAAGGGAGATACATCTGCTGTTCACATTTACACCTTGTAGTGGCTTATGGAAAGAAGGCCTCCATTGCCCTTCTTTTGGCATATAGTTGTCCTCAACTGAACGTGGCCTCCAGGTCCCAGAACTGTCGGGCAGGCCTTCGCCTACATCTTAGAATCTAGTGCACAGCCTAGTGGCCTATGATTTCGTAAGGGCTTTCTGGAGTTAAAGCACTGCTTTGACACAGGCTGCCTTGGACCTGGGGCCTGCCTATTTCTGTGACGAGAAACGGATTGTGTTAAGAAGAGAAGATATGGAACAACAGTGTTTCCCTGCCACAATTGAGACTGCAACACTCTAAATCCCAGTGAGGAGAAAAACGTTTCCCTTCAAGCTCTCTTTTCCAAAGAAAACACAGAGCATTCTCCCTGCACTTTCCTTTTGAGTTTTGTACTTCCCAGGTGTGGAAGAAGGGAGATACTTTTGCTGTTCACATTTACACCTTCTAGTGGCTTAAGGAAAGAAGGCCTCCATTGCCCTTCTTTTGGCGTATAGTTGTCCTCAACTGAACGTGGCCTACAGGTCCCGGAAGTTTCGGGCAGTCCGTCGTTTACATGTTGCATCCTAGTGCAGAGGCCCATAGCCTAAGACACCGTAAACGCTTCCTGCATTTCAAGCACCGCTTTGACACACGCTGCCTTGGACCTGCGGCTTGCTTGTCTGTGTGACGAGAAAAAGAGAGCTTGAGCTCGAGGCTAGTCGTCCCATGTGGTTTACCTATTCACTAACAATCCTTAGTGAATCCCTTCAAAGCCTGTTTTCCAAAGGCACCACAAAGCACTCTCCCTTTGCCTTCCTTCGGTCTTTGGGGCTTGCCGGTGCTGTAGAAGGTAGATACTTCTGTTGTTCACATTGACACCTTCTAGTGGCTTCAGAAATCCCTGAACGTTTTCAGGTCAGGTTTCAAGCCCTATTCTCCACAAGGACCACAGAGCATTCCCCCTGCGCCTTCGTTCTGTGTTTTGTACTTCCCAGCTGCGGTAGAAGGGAGATACATCTGCTGTTCGCATTTACACCTTCTAGTGGCTTAAGGAAAGAAGGCCTCCATTGCCCTTCTTTTGGCATATAGTTGTCCTCACCTGAAAGTGGCCTACAGGTCCCGGAAGTGTCGGGTAGTCCATCGCCTACATCTTAGAATCTAGTGCACAGCCTAGTGGCCTATGACATCATAAAGGCTTCCTGGAGTTAAAGCACCGCTTTGACACACGCTGCCTTGGACCTGCCGCCTGCCTGTCTGTGTGACGAGAAAAAGAGAGCTTGAGCTCGAGGCTAGTCGTCCCATGTGGTTTACCTATTCACTAACAATCCTTAGTGAATCCCTTCAAAGCCTGTTTTCCAAAGGGACCACAAAGCACTCTCCCTTTGCCTTCCTTCGATCTTTGGGGTTTCCCGGTGCTGTAGAAGGTAGTTACTTCTGTTGTTCACATTGACACCTTCTAGTGCCTTAAGAAAACTCTGAACGTTTTCAGGTCAGGTTTCAAGCCCTGTTCTCCACAGGGACCACAGAGCATTCCCCCTGCGCCTTTGTTCTGTGTTTTGTACTTCCCAGCTGCGGTAGAAGGGAGATACATCTGCTGTTCACATTTACACCTTGTAGTGGCTTATGGAAAGAAGGCCTCCATTGCCCTTCTTTTGGCATATAGTTGTCCTCAACTGAACGTGGCCTACATGTCCCACAACTGTCGGGCAGGCCTTCGCCTACATCTTAGAATCTAGTGCACAGCCTAGTGGCCTATGATATCGTAAGGGCTTTCTGGAGTTAAAGCACTGCTTTGACACAGGCTGCCTTGGACCTGGGGCCTGCCTATTTCTGTGACGAGAAATGGATTGTGTTAAGAAGAGAAGATATGGAACAACAGTGTTTCCCTGCCACAATTGAGACTGCAACACTCTAAATCCCAGTGAGGAGAAAAACGTTTCCCTTCAAGCTCTCTTTTCCAAAGAAAACACAGAGCATTCTCCCTGCACTTTCCTTTTGAGTTTTGTACTTCCCAGGTGTGGAAGAAGGGAGATACTTTTGCTGTTCACATTTACACCTTCCAGTGGCTTAAGGAAAGAAGGCCTCCATTGCCCTTCTTTTGGCGTATAGTTGTCCTCAACTGAACGTGGCCTACACGTCCCAGAAGTTTCGGGCAGTCCGTCGTTTACATGTTGCATCCTAGTGCAGAGGCCCATGGCCTAAGACACCGTAAACGCTTCCTGCATTTCAAGCACCGCTTTGACACACGCTGCCTTGGACCTGCGGCTTGCTTGTCTGTGTGACGAGAAAAAGAGAGCTTGAGCTCGAGGCTAGTCGTCCCATGTGGTTTACCTATTCACTAACAATCCTTAGTGAATCCCTTCAAAGCCTGTTTTCCAAAGGCACCACAAAGCACTCTCCCTTTGCCTTCCTTCGGTCTTTGGGGCTTGCCGGTGCTGTAGAAGGTAGATATTTCTGTTGTTCACATTGACACCTTCTAGTGGCTTCAGAAATCGCTGAACGTTTTCAGGTCAGGTTTCAAGCCCTATTCTCCACAAGGACCACAGAGCATTCCCCCTGCGCCTTCGTTCTGTGTTTTGTACTTCCAAGCTGCGGTAGAAGGGAGATACATCTGCTGTTCGCATTTACACCTTCTAGTGGCTTAAGGAAAGAAGGCCTCCATTGCCCTTCTTTTGGCATATAGTTGTCCTCACCTGAAAGTGGCCTACAGGTCCCGGAAGTGTAGGGTAGTCCATCGCCTACATCTTAGAATCTAGTGCACAGCCTAGTGGCCTATGACATCATAAAGGCTTCCTGGAGTTAAAGCACCGCTTTGACACACGCTGCCTTGGACCTGCCGCCTGCCTGTCTGTGTGACGAGAAAAAGAGAGCTTGAGCTCGAGGCTAGTCGTCCCATGTGGTTTACCTATTCACTAACAGTCCTTAGGGAATCCCTTCAAACCCTGTTTTCCAAAGGCACCACAAAGCACTCTCCCTTTGCCTTCCTTCGGTCTTTGGGGCTTGCCGGTGCTGTAGAAGGTAGATACTTCTGTTGTTCACATTGACACCTCCTAGTGGCTTCAGAAATCCCTGAACGTTTTCAGGTCAGGTTTCAAGCCCTATTCTCCACAAGGACCACAGAGCATTCCCCCTGCGCCTTCGTTCTGTGTTTTGTACTTCCAAGCTGCGGTAGAAGGGAGATACATCTGCTGTTCGCATTTACACCTTCTAGTGGCTTAAGGAAAGAAGGCCTCCATTGCCCTTCTTTTGGCATATAGTTGTCCTCACCTGAAAGTGGCCTACAGGTCCCGGAAGTGTCGGGTAGTCCATCGCCTACATCTTAGAATCTAGTGCACAGCCTAGTGGCCTATGACATCATAAAGGCTTCCTGGAGTTAAAGCACCGCTTTGACACACGCTGCCTTGGACCTGCCGCCTGCCTGTCTGTGTGACGAGAAAAAGAGAGCTTGAGCTCGAGGCTAGTCGTCCCATGTGGTTTACCTATTCACTAGCAATCCTTAGTGAATCCCTTCAAAGCCTGTTTTCCAAAGGGACCACAAAGCACTCTCCCTTTGCCTTCCTTCGGTCTTTGGGGCTTGCCGGTGCTGTAGAAGGTACTTACTTCTGTTGTTCACATTGACACCTTCTAGTGCCTTAAGAAAACTCTGAACGTTTTCAGGTCAGGTTTCAAGCCCTGTTCTCCACAGGGACCACAGAGCATTCCCCCTGCGCCTTTGTTCTGTGTTTTGTACTTCCCAGCTGCGGTAGAAGGGAGATACATCTGCTGTTCACATTTACACCTTGTAGTGGCTTATGGAAAGAAGGCCTCCATTGCCCTTCTTTTGGCGTATAGTTGTCCTCAACTGAACGTGGCCTACAAGTCCCGGAAGTTTCGGGCAGTCCGTCGTTTACATGTTGCATCCTAGTGCAGAGGCCCATAGCCTAAGACACTGTAAACGCTTCCTGCATTTCAAGCACCGCTTTGACACACGCTGCCTTGGACCTGCGGCTTGCTTGTCTGTGTGACGAGAAAAAGAGAGCTTGAGCTCGAGGCTAGTCGTCCCATGTGGTTTACCTATTCACTAACAATCCTTAGTGAATCCCTTCAAAGCCTGTTTTCCAAAGGCACCACAAAGCACTCTCCCTTTGCCTTCCTTCGGTCTTTGGGGCTTGCCGGTGCTGTAGAAGGTAGATACTTCTGTTGTTCACATTGACACCTTCTAGTGGCTTCAGAAATCCCTGAACGTTTTCAGGTCAGGTTTCAAGCCCTATTCTCCACAAGGACCACAGAGCATTCCCCCTGCGCCTTCGTTCTGTGTTTTGTACTTCCCAGCTGCGGTAGAAGGGAGATACATCTGCTGTTCGCATTTACACCTTCTAGTGGCTTAAGGAAAGAAGGCCTCCATTGCCCTTCTTTTGGCATATAGTTGTCCTCACCTGAAAGTGGCCTACAGGTCCCGGAAGTGTCGGGTAGTCCATCGCCTACATCTTAGAATCTAGTGCACAGCCTAGTGGCCTATGACATCATAAAGGCTTCCTGGAGTTAAAGCACCGCTTTGACACACGCTGCCTTGGACCTGCCGCCTGCCTGTCTGTGTGACGAGAAAAAGAGAGCTTGAGCTCGAGGCTAGTCGTCCCATGTGGTTTACCTATTCACTAACAATCCTTAGTGAATCCCTTCAAAGCCTGTTTTCCAAAGGGACCACAAAGCACTCTCCCTTTGCCTTCCTTCGATCTTTGGGGTTTCCCGGTGCTGTAGAAGGTAGTTACTTCTGTTGTTCACATTGACACCTTCTAGTGCCTTAAGAAAACTCTGAACGTTTTCAGGTCAGGTTTCAAGCCCTGTTCTCCACAGGGACCACAGAGCATTCCCCCTGCGCCTTTGTTCTGTGTTTTGTACTTCCCAGCTGCGGTAGAAGGGAGATACATCTGCTGTTCACATTTACACCTTGTAGTGGCTTATGGAAAGAAGGCCTCCATTGCCCTTCTTTTGGCATATAGTTGTCCTCAACTGAACGTGGCCTACATGTCCCACAACTGTCGGGCAGGCCTTCGCCTACATCTTAGAATCTAGTGCACAGCCTAGTGGCCTATGATATCGTAAGGGCTTTCTGGAGTTAAAGCACCGCTTTGACACAGGCTGCCTTGGACCTGGGGCCTGCCTATTTCTGTGACGAGAAATGGATTGTGTTAAGAAGAGAAGATATGGAACAACAGTGTTTCCCTGCCACAATTGAGACTGCAACACTCTAAATCCCAGTGAGGAGAAAAACGTTTCCCTTCAAGCTCTCTTTTCCAAAGAAAACACAGAGCATTCTCCCTGCACTTTCCTTTTGAGTTTTGTACTTCCCAGGTGTGGAAGAAGGGAGATACTTTTGCTGTTCACATTTACACCTTCTAGTGGCTTAAGGAAAGAAGGCCTCCATTGCCCTTCTTTTGGCGTATAGTTGTCCTCAACTGAACGTGGCCTACAGGTCCCAGAAGTTTCGGGCAGTCCGTCGTTTACATGTTGCATCCTAGTGCAGAGGCCCATGGCCTAAGACACCGTAAACGCTTCCTGCATTTCAAGCACCGCTTTGACACACGCTGCCTTGGACCTGCGGCTTGCTTGTCTGTGTGATGAGAAAAAGAGAGCTTGAGCTCGAGGCTAGTCGTCCCATGTGGTTTACCTATTCACTAACAATCCTTAGTGAATCCCTTCAAAGCCTGTTTTCCAAAGGCACCACAAAGCACTCTACCTTTGCCTTCCTTCGGTCTTTGGGGCTTGCCGGTGCTGTAGAAGGTAGATACTTCTGTTGTTCACATTGACACCTTCTAGTGGCTTCAGAAATCCCTGAACGTTTTCAGGTCAGGTTTCAAGCCCTATTCTCCACAAGGACCACAGAGCATTCCCCCTGCGCCTTCGTTCTGTGTTTTGTACTTCCAAGCTGCGGTAGAAGGGAGATACATCTGCTGTTCGCATTTACACCTTCTAGTGGCTTAAGGAAAGAAGGCCTCCATTGCCCTTCTTTTGGCATATAGTTGTCCTCACCTGAAAGTGGCCTACAGGTCCCGGAAGTGTCGGGTAGTCCATCGCCTACATCTTAGAATCTAGTGCACAGCCTAGTGGCCTATGACATCATAAAGGCTTCCTGGAGTTAAAGCACCGCTTTGACACACGCTGCCTTGGACCTGCCGCCTGCCTGTCTGTGTGACGAGAAAAAGAGAGCTTGAGCTCGAGGCTAGTCGTCCCATGTGGTTTACCTATTCACTAGCAATCCTTAGTGAATCCCTTCAAAGCCTGTTTTCCAAAGGGACCACAAAGCACTCTCCCTTTGCCTTCCTTCGGTCTTTGGGGCTTGCCGGTGCTGTAGAAGGTACTTACTTCTGTTGTTCACATTGACACCTTCTAGTGCCTTAAGAAAACTCTGAACGTTTTCAGGTCAGGTTTCAAGCCCTGTTCTCCACAGGGACCACAGAGCATTCCCCCTGCGCCTTTGTTCTGTGTTTTGTACTTCCCAGCTGCGGTAGAAGGGAGATACATCTGCTGTTCACATTTACACCTTGTAGTGGCTTATGGAAAGAAGGCCTCCATTGCCCTTCTTTTGGCGTATAGTTGTCCTCAACTGAACGTGGCCTACAAGTCCCGGAAGTTTCGGGCAGTCCGTCGTTTACATGTTGCATCCTAGTGCAGAGGCCCATAGCCTAAGACACTGTAAACGCTTCCTGCATTTCAAGCACCGCTTTGACACACGCTGCCTTGGACCTGCGGCTTGCTTGTCTGTGTGACGAGAAAAAGAGAGCTTGAGCTCGAGGCTAGTCGTCCCATGTGGTTTACCTATTCACTAACAATCCTTAGTGAATCCCTTCAAAGCCTGTTTTCCAAAGGCACCACAAAGCACTCTCCCTTTGCCTTCCTTCGATCTTTGGGGCTTGCCGGTGCTGTAGAAGGTAGATACTTCTGTTGTTCACATTGACACCTTCTAGTGGCTTCAGAAATCCCTGAACGTTTTCAGGTCAGGTTTCAAGCCCTATTCTCCACAAGGACCACAGAGCATTCCCCCTGCGCCTTCGTTCTGTGTTTTGTACTTCCCAGCTGCGGTAGAAGGGAGATACATCTGCTGTTCGCATTTACACCTTCTAGTGGCTTAAGGAAAGAAGGCCTCCATTGCCCTTCTTTTGGCATATAGTTGTCCTCACCTGAAAGTGGCCTACAGGTCCCGGAAGTGTCGGGTAGTCCATCGCCTACATCTTAGAATCTAGTGCACAGCCTAGTGGCCTATGACATCATAAAGGCTTCCTGGAGTTAAAGCACCGTTTTGACACACGCTGCCTTGGACCTGCCGCCTGCCTGTCTGTGTGACGAGAAAAAGAGAGCTTGAGCTCGAGGCTAGTCATCCCATGTGGTTTACCTATTCACTAACAATCCTTAGTGAATCCCTTCAAAGCCTGTTTTCCAAAGGGACCACAAAGCACTCTCCCTTTGCCTTCCTTCGATCTTTGGGGTTTCCCGGTGCTGTAGAAGGTAGTTACTTCTGTTGTTCACATTGACACCTTCTAGTGCCTTAAGAAAACTCTGAACGTTTTCAGGTCAGGTTTCAAGCCCTGTTCTCCACAGGGACCACAGAGCATTCCCCCTGCGCCTTTGTTCTGTGTTTTGTACTTCCCAGCTGCGGTAGAAGGGAGATACATCTGCTGTTCACATTTACACCTTGTAGTGGCTTATGGAAAGAAGGCCTCCATTGCCCTTCTTTTGGCATATAGTTGTCCTCAACTGAACGTGGCCTACATGTCCCACAACTGTCGGGCAGGCCTTCGCCTACATCTTAGAATCTAGTGCACAGCCTAGTGGCCTATGATATCGTAAGGGCTTTCTGGAGTTAAAGCACCGCTTTGACACAGGCTGCCTTGGACCTGGGGCCTGCCTATTTCTGTGACGAGAAATGGATTGTGTTAAGAAGAGAAGATATGGAACAACAGTGTTTCCCTGCCACAATTGAGACTGCAACACTCTAAATCCCAGTGAGGAGAAAAACGTTTCCCTTCAAGCTCTCTTTTCCAAAGAAAACACAGAGCATTCTCCCTGCACTTTCCTTTTGAGTTTTGTACTTCCCAGGTGTGGAAGAAGGGAGATACTTTTGCTGTTCACATTTACACCTTCTAGTGGCTTAAGGAAAGAAGGCCTCCATTGCCCTTCTTTTGGCGTATAGTTGTCCTCAACTGAACGTGGCCTACAGGTCCCAGAAGTTTCGGGCAGTCCGTCGTTTACATGTTGCATCCTAGTGCAGAGGCCCATGGCCTAAGACACCGTAAACGCTTCCTGCATTTCAAGCACCGCTTTGACACACGCTGCCTTGGACCTGCGGCTTGCTTGTCTGTGTGATGAGAAAAAGAGAGCTTGAGCTCGAGGCTAGTCGTCCCATGTGGTTTACCTATTCACTAACAATCCTTAGTGAATCCCTTCAAAGCCTGTTTTCCAAAGGCACCACAAAGCACTCTACCTTTGCCTTCCTTCGGTCTTTGGGGCTTGCCGGTGCTGTAGAAGGTAGATACTTCTGTTGTTCACATTGACACCTTCTAGTGGCTTCAGAAATCCCTGAACGTTTTCAGGTCAGGTTTCAAGCCCTATTCTCCACAAGGACCACAGAGCATTCCCCCTGCGCCTTCGTTCTGTGTTTTGTACTTCCCAGCTGCGGTAGAAGGGAGATACATCTGCTGTTCGCATTTACACCTTCTAGTGGCTTAAGGAAAGAAGGCCTCCATTGCCCTTCTTTTGGCATATAGTTGTCCTCACCTGAAAGTGGCCTACAGGTCCCGGAAGTGTCGGGTAGTCCATCGCCTACATCTTAGAATCTAGTGCACAGCCTAGTGGCCTATGACATCATAAAGGCTTCCTGGAGTTAAAGCACCGCTTTGACACACGCTGCCTTGGACCTGCCGCCTGCCTGTCTGTGTGACGAGAAAAAGAGAGCTTGAGCTCGAGGCTAGTCGTCCCATGTGGTTTACCTATTCACTAACAATCCTTAGTGAATCCCTTCAAAGCCTGTTTTCCAAAGGGACCACAAAGCACTCTCCCTTTGCCTTCCTTCGATCTTTGGGGTTTCCCGGTGCTGTAGAAGGTAGTTACTTCTGTTGTTCACATTGACACCTTCTAGTGCCTTAAGAAAACTCTGAACGTTTTCAGGTCAGGTTTCAAGCCCTGTTCTCCACAGGGACCACAGAGCATTCCCCCTGCGCCTTTGTTCTGTGTTTTGTACTTCCCAGCTGCGGTAGAAGGGAGATACATCTGCTGTTCACATTTACACCTTGTAGTGGCTTATGGAAAGAAGGCCTCCATTGCCCTTCTTTTGGCATATAGTTGTCCTCAACTGAACGTGGCCTACATGTCCCACAACTGTCGGGCAGGCCTTCGCCTACATCTTAGAATCTAGTGCACAGCCTAGTGGCCTATGATATCGTAAGGGCTTTCTGGAGTTAAAGCACCGCTTTGACACAGGCTGCCTTGGACCTGGGGCCTGCCTATTTCTGTGACGAGAAATGGATTGTGTTAAGAAGAGAAGATATGGAACAACAGTGTTTCCCTGCCACAATTGAGACTGCAACACTCTAAATCCCAGTGAGGAGAAAAACGTTTCCCTTCAAGCTCTCTTTTCCAAAGAAAACACAGAGCATTCTCCCTGCACTTTCCTTTTGAGTTTTGTACTTCCCAGGTGTGGAAGAAGGGAGATACTTTTGCTGTTCACATTTACACCTTCCAGTGGCTTAAGGAAAGAAGGCCTCCATTGCCCTTCTTTTGGCGTATAGTTGTCCTCAACTGAACGTGGCTTACACGTCCCAGAAGTTTCGGGCAGTCCGTCGTTTACATGTTGCATCCTAGTGCAGAGGCCCATGGCCTAAGACACCGTAAACGCTTCCTGCATTTCAAGCACCGCTTTGACACACGCTGCCTTGGACCTGCGGCTTGCTTGTCTGTGTGACGAGAAAAAGAGAGCTTGAGCTCGAGGCTAGTCGTCCCATGTGGTTTACCTATTCACTAACAATCCTTAGTGAATCCCTTCAAAGCCTGTTTTCCAAAGGCACCACAAAGCACTCTCCCTTTGCCTTCCTTCGGTCTTTGGGGCTTGCCGGTGCTGTAGAAGGTAGATACTTCTGTTGTTCACATTGACACCTTCTAGTGGCTTCAGAAATCCCTGAACGTTTTCAGGTCAGGTTTCAAGCCCTATTCTCCACAAGGACCACAGAGCATTCCCCCTGCGCCTTCGTTCTGTGTTTTGTACTTCCCAGCTGCGGTAGAAGGGAGATACATCTGCTGTTCGCATTTACACCTTCTAGTGGCTTAAGGAAAGAAGGCCTCCATTGCCCTTCTTTTGGCATATAGTTGTCCTCACCTGAAAGTGGCCTACAGGTACCGGAAGTGTCGGGTAGTCCATCGCCTACATCTTAGAATCTAGTGCACAGCCTAGTGGCCTATGACATCATAAAGGCTTCCTGGAGTTAAAGCACCGCTTTGACACACGCTGCCTTGGACCTGCCGCCTGCCTGTCTGTGTGACGAGAAAAAGAGAGCTTGAGCTCGAGGCTAGTCGTCCCATGTGGTTTACCTATTCACTAACAATCCTTAGTGAATCCCTTCAAAGCCTGTTTTCCAAAGGGACCACAAAGCACTCTCCCTTTGCCTTCCTTCGATCTTTGGGGTTTCCCGGTGCTGTAGAAGGTAGTTACTTCTGTTGTTCACATTGACACCTTCTAGTGCCTTAAGAAAACTCTGAACGTTTTCAGGTCAGGTTTCAAGCCCTGTTCTCCACAGGGACCACAGAGCATTCCCCCTGCGCCTTTGTTCTGTGTTTTGTACTTCCCAGCTGCGGTAGAAGGGAGATACATCTGCTGTTCACATTTACACCTTGTAGTGGCTTATGGAAAGAAGGCCTCCATTGCCCTTCTTTTGGCATATAGTTGTCCTCAACTGAACGTGGCCTACATGTCCCACAACTGTCGGGCAGGCCTTCGCCTACATCTTAGAATCTAGTGCACAGCCTAGTGGCCTATGATATCGTAAGGGCTTTCTGGAGTTAAAGCACCGCTTTGACACAGGCTGCCTTGGACCTGGGGCCTGCCTATTTCTGTGACGAGAAATGGATTGTGTTAAGAAGAGAAGATATGGAACAACAGTGTTTCCCTGCCACAATTGAGACTGCAACACTCTAAATCCCAGTGAGGAGAAAAACGTTTCCCTTCAAGCTCTCTTTTCCAAAGAAAACACAGAGCATTCTCCCTGCACTTTCCTTTTGAGTTTTGTACTTCCCAGGTGTGGAAGAAGGGAGATACTTTTGCTGTTCACATTTACACCTTCTAGTGGCTTAAGGAAAGAAGGCCTCCATTGCCCTTTTTTTGGCGTATAGTTGTCCTCAACTGAACGTGGCCTACAGGTCCCGGAAGTGTCGGGCAGTCCGTCGTTTACATGTTGCATCCTAGTGCAGAGGCCCATGGCCTAAGACACCGTAAACGCTTCCTGCATTTCAAGCACCGCTTTGACACACGCTGCCTTGGACCTGCGGCTTGCTTGTCTGTGTGATGAGAAAAAGAGAGCTTGAGCTCGAGGCTAGTCGTCCCATGTGGTTTACCTATTCACTAACAATCCTTAGTGAATCCCTTCAAAGCCTGTTTTCCAAAGGCACCACAAAGCACTCTCCCTTTGCCTTCCTTCGGTCTTTGGGGCTTGCCGGTGCTGTAGAAGGTAGATACTTCTGTTGTTCACATTGACACCTTCTAGTGGCTTCAGAAATCGCTGAACGTTTTCAGGTCAGGTTTCAAGCCCTATTCTCCACAAGGACCACAGAGCATTCCCCCTGCGCCTTCGTTCTGTGTTTTGTACTTCCAAGCTGCGGTAGAAGGGAGATACATCTGCTGTTCACATTTACACCTTCTAGTGGCTTAAGGAAAGAAGGCCTCCATTGCCCTTCTTTTGGCATATAGTTGTCCTCACCTGAAAGTGGCCTACAGGTCCCGGAAGTGTCGGGTAGTCCATCGCCTACATCTTAGAATCTAGTGCACAGCCTAGTGGCCTATGACATCATAAAGGCTTCCTGGAGTTAAAGCACCGCTTTGACACACGCTGCCTTGGACCTGCCGCCTGCCTGTCTGTGTGACGAGAAAAAGAGAGCTTGAGCTCGAGGCTAGTCGTCCCATGTGGTTTACCTATTCACTAACAATCCTTAGTGAATCCCTTCAAAGCCTGTTTTCCAAAGGGACCACAAAGCACTCTCCCTTTGCCTTCCTTCGGTCTTTGGGGCTTGCCGGTGCTGTAGAAGGTACTTACTTCTGTTGTTCACATTGACACCTTCTAGTGCCTTAAGAAAACTCTGAACGTTTTCAGGTCAGGTTTCAAGCCCTGTTCTCCACAGGGACCACAGAGCATTCCCCCTGCGCCTTTGTTCTGTGTTTTGTACTTCCCAGCTGCGGTAGAAGGGAGATACATCTGCTGTTCACATTTACACCTTGTAGTGGCTTATGGAAAGAAGGCCTCCATTGCCCTTCTTTTGGCATATAGTTGTCCTCAACTGAACGTGGCCTCCATGTCCCAGAACTGTCGGGCAGGCCTTCGCCTACATCTTAGAATCTAGTGCACAGCCTAGTGGCCTATGATTTCGTAAGGGCTTTCTGGAGTTAAAGCACTGCTTTGACACAGGCTGCCTTGGACCTGGGGCCTGCCTATTTCTGTGACGAGAAACGGATTGTGTTAAGAAGAGAAGATATGGAACAACAGTGTTTCCCTGCCACAATTGAGACTGCAACACTCTAAATCCCAGTGAGGAGAAAAACGTTTCCCTTCAAGCTCTCTTTTCCAAAGAAAACACAGAGCATTCTCCCTGCACTTTCCTTTTGAGTTTTGTACTTCCCAGGTGTGGAAGAAGGGAGATACTTTTGCTGTTCACATTTACACCTTCTAGTGGCTTAAGGAAAGAAGGCCTCCATTGCCCTTCTTTTGGCGTATAGTTGTCCTCAACTGAACGTGGCTTACACGTCCCAGAAGTTTCGGGCAGTCCGTCGTTTACATGTTGCATCCTAGTGCAGAGGCCCATGGCCTAAGACACCGTAAACGCTTCCTGCATTTCAAGCACCGCTTTGACACACGCTGCCTTGGACCTGCGGCTTGCTTGTCTGTGTGACGAGAAAAAGAGAGCTTGAGCTCGAGGCTAGTCGTCCCATGTGGTTTACCTATTCACTAACAATCCTTAGGGAATCCCTTCAAAGCCTGTTTTCCAAAGGCACCACAAAGCACTCTCCCTTTGCCTTCCTTCGGTCTTTGGGGCTTGCCGGTGCTGTAGAAGGTAGATACTTCTGTTGTTCACATTGACACCTTCTAGTGGCTTCAGAAATCCCTGAACGTTTTCAGGTCAGGTTTCAAGCCCTATTCTCCACAAGGACCACAGAGCATTCCCCCTGCGCCTTCGTTCTGTGTTTTGTACTTCCAAGCTGCGGTAGAAGTGAGATACATCTGCTGTTCACATTTACACCTTCTAGTGGCTTAAGGAAAGAAGGCCTCCATTGCCCTTCTTTTGGCATATAGTTGTCCTCACCTGAAAGTGGCCTACAGGTCCCGGAAGTGTCGGGTAGTCCATCGCCTACATCTTAGAATCTAGTGCACAGCCTAGTGGCCTATGACATCATAAAGGCTTCCTGGAGTTAAAGCACCGCTTTGACACACGCTGCCTTGGACCTGCCGCCTGCCTGTCTGTGTGACGAGAAAAAGAGAGCTTGAGCTCGAGGCTAGTCGTCCCATGTGGTTTACCTATTCACTAGCAATCCTTAGTGAATCCCTTCAAACCCTGTTTTCCAAAGGGACCACAAAGCACTCTCCCTTTGCCTTCCTTCGGTCTTTGGGGCTTGCCGGTGCTGTAGAAGATACTTACTTCTGTTGCTCACATTGACACCTTCTAGTGCCTTAAGAAAACTCTGAACGTTTTCAGGTCAGGTTTCAAGCCCTGTTCTCCACAGGGACCACAGAGCATTCCCCCTGCGCCTTTGTTCTGTGTTTTGTACTTCCCAGCTGCGGTAGAAGGGAGATACATCTGCTGTTCACATTTACACCTTGTAGTGGCTTATGGAAAGAAGGCCTCCATTGCCCTTCTTTTGGCATATAGTTGTCCTCAAGTGAACGTGGCTTACACGTCCCAGAAGTTTCGGGCAGTCCGTCGTTTACATGTTGCATCCTAGTGCAGAGGCCCATGGCCTAAGACACCGTAAACGCTTCCTGCATTTCAAGCACCGCTTTGACACACGCTGCCTTGGACCTGCGGCTTGCTTGTCTGTGTGACGAGAAAAAGAGAGCTTGAGCTCGAGGCTAG
The DNA here is from genome assembly GCF_949752795.1 of Hyperoodon ampullatus. Taxonomy (NCBI): domain Eukaryota; kingdom Metazoa; phylum Chordata; class Mammalia; order Artiodactyla; family Ziphiidae; genus Hyperoodon; species Hyperoodon ampullatus. Next base: position 712 of record NW_027640673.1, on the reverse strand, counting down.
TCGTCCCATGTGGTTTACCTATTCACTAACAATCCTTAGTGAATCCCTTCAAAGCCTGTTTTCCAAAGGCACCACAAAGCACTCTCCCTTTGCCTTCCTTCGGTCTTTGGGGCTTGCCGGTGCTGTAGAAGGTAGATACTTCTGTTGTTCACATTGACACCTTCTAGTGGCTTCAGAAATCCCTGAACGTTTTCAGGTCAGGTTTCAAGCCCTATTCTCCACAAGGACCACAGAGCATTCCCCCTGCGCCTTCGTTCTGTGTTTTGTACTTCCCAGCTGCGGTAGAAGGGAGATACATCTGCTGTTCGCATTTACACCTTCTAGTGGCTTAAGGAAAGAAGGCCTCCATTGCCCTTCTTTTGGCATATAGTTGTCCTCACCTGAAAGTGGCCTACAGGTCCCGGAAGTGTCGGGTAGTCCATCGCCTACATCTTAGAATCTAGTGCACAGCCTAGTGGCCTATGATATCGTAAGGGCTTTCTGGAGTTAAAGCACCGCTTTGACACAGGCTGCCTTGGACCTGGGGCCTGCCTATTTCTGTGACGAGAAATGGATTGTGTTAAGAAGAGAAGATATGGAACAACAGTGTTTCCCTGCCACAATTGAGACTGCAACACTCTAAATCCCAGTGAGGAGAAAAACGTTTCCCTTCAAGCTCTCTTTTCCAAAGAAAACACAGAGCATTCTCCCTGCACTTTCCTTTTGAGTTTTG